>NC_053490.1:333505062-333805062 GCF_905171775.1 Rana temporaria | reverse complement strand
TGCACTTGGAAGTGCAGTCGCTGTAGATCCGAGGGGGACATGCAAGGAGAATAAAAAAACAGCATTTTAGCTTGCACATGGTTGGATAATAAAATCAGCAGAGCTTCCCCTCAGATTTACAGCGACTGCGCGTCCAAGTGCAATTTCACCGCAATGACAGCAAGACCCCGCATAGAAACATCAGTGCATTATCAAGTCCGTATGCAGTAGGCCTTCCTGTGTATGAATGTCAAATCTTCCTGGCTAGAGTTTCTTGCGCAAAAAAAAAACAGTACGGTCCATATACGTGTTACCGCACATGGAAAAATTCTTCTAGCTTCTAGAATGGCAAAATATTCAAATATTGTAATCTACTATTCGAGGGAGAGCTGTGATTTACGCATGGAAACACATAAAATACTGTCTAGTATTGCAGATGTTTATTATTATTTTTTTCCTAAATACGGTGCTAGTTTACTAATATGTACATGCCTTTGTGTACAGATCCATTGAAACCAATGGGCTGCATTGTGTTGCCAAACATGACGTTTTTGTCAGACACGTGTATGAGCCTCAATGGGGCTATAAATGGAATTTCAAACTGTCCTGTCCTTATTTTTGTTTCTTTAACTTCACCAGCAGATAGACACACTTTTTTTTTTACATCTGTTTTTTGTCACTTACTATTCCTTTTAATTGTAACCAAATGTAGTGGACAACTTTCACTATTGTCTAGAAGGAACGAGCCTTCTTGTTCTGAATGTCTGAAGGTGTTTACAAAACAATGTTATCACAATCAGTATAATAGATTCAAATCAGACTATGGGGCCTAGTACACTTTATCCACTTTGAGTAGACAACATGAAATGTATGTAAATAAACAAACTACCTTATGCACAAAAGGTCCACATGCATTGTATTTAAATGAAGGCCTAATTCTAGCCTAAGGCCACCAACATGCACGTTGTTTTGTTTATTAATATTTACTATAAAAGTGTAAATAATAAGTATAGTGAAAAGTTTGCCTATAAATGAGTATAAAAGAAAATCAAGTGCAAGCCCCTATATACACAACAATACTGGTAAAAAGTTACACCAGAAAATTGGAAATTTTCAATTAAAAAAATACGCTTTTGAAGTGAGCGTACGATAATCCAATTGTTAGTACACAGCTTTGAAGAGCCAATCACGACAGTTCATGCAAAATTTTCGAATGGGACAAGCCCAAAAATGTTTCTTTTACGATACCAGATCGTACGATTTTCATTTAATCAGTAGAGATGTAGTTCGAAAATAATATACAAATACACTACAAGACATAACATCACTTCTGAATTTTTATTCTGTCATACGCAAATTTCCGTAACTTCAGTAAACTCTTAGGGGCAGATCCACAAAAGGATTGCGCTGGCGTATCTATTGATACGCGGGCGTAATTTTTCAATTTCCCGAGTCGTATCTTTGTTTTGTATCCACAAAACAAGATACAACGGCATCTGGGTTAGATCCGACAGGTGTACGCCTTAGTACGCCGTCGGATCTTAAATGCAATTTTTCGGCGTCCGCTAGGTGGCGTTTCCGCGTCGAGTATGCAAATTAGCTATTTCCGACGATCCACGAACGTACGAGCATCCGACGCCTTTTTTTTACGTCGTTTCCGTTCGTCTTTTTCCGGCGTATAGTTAAAGCTGCTATATGGTGGCGTATATAATGTTAAGTATGGCCGTCGTTCCCGCGTCTAATTTTAAAAATTTTTGCGTCGTTTGCGTAAGTCGTTCGTGAATAGGAATGTGACATCATTTACTTTCACGTCGAAACCAATACGTCCTTGCGGCGTACTTTGTCGCAATGCACCCTGGGATATTTTAAGGACGGCGCATGCGCCGTTAAAAAAACATTGTTTACGTTGGGTCACAACGTATTTGCATAGAACACGCCCCCATCACTCCCATTTGAAATTGCGCGCCCTTAAGCCGCAATAGATACACTACGCTGCCATAACTTACCGCGCGGATTCTTTGAGAATTCACAAGAAGAAAAAGTAAGTTACAGCGGCGTAGTGTATCTTAGATACGCTACGCCTGCCTAAAGATAGGCAGATCTTTGTGGATCTACCCCTGTATTTTCAAAATTAGACTAGCATAAAAAAAAAAACGGACAATCATTTGTCCAATAATCTCATTGTGTGTACCAGGCATAAGGCAGACCATAGATGATTTGCTTTTCTTGATTCGCTTGATTCCTCTATCAACACAGTCAGGGGGTTATTTACAAAAGGCAAATCCACTTTGCATTACAAGTGCAAACTACAAGTGCAAAGTGCACTTGGAAGTGCAGTCGCTGTAGATCCGAGGGGAACATTTTAGCTTGCACATGATTGGATGATAAAATCAGCAGAGCCTCCCCTCATTTCAGATCTACTCCTCAGATTTACGGCGAATGCACTTCCAAGTGCACTTTCAGTGCAATTTCAAATGCACTTGTCACTTGTAGTTTGCACTTGTAGTGCAAAGTGGATTTGCCTTTCGTAAATAACCCCCTCAGCGTCAATGAAGGAATCCCTCCTGCAGCGCTATTTTGTTCTGCCAGAGAAGGGGAGCACAGGAATCCCAGCTGGCAGAGTTCAACGATTACTGCTAGCGGCTATAGCCACCGGCAGTAATCGTATGTAAAAAATCCAACAGGCTGGTTGTAGCCAGGTTGATCGATGGATGGACGTAAGTCCGATCCTATGTTTAAGTGTATTCTCAAACTGAGATACACTTAAACATGCCTAAGATACGACGGCCTGCGCCGTTGTATCTTAGGCTGCAATATTTACGCTGACCGCTAGAATATGCAAATGACTAGTCACGCCGATTCTCTAACGTACGCTTGCCCGCCGTAGTGTTTTAATGTCGTTTCCGTAAGCGATACGCAGCGTAAAGATAAAGATGCCCCCTAGGTGGCGTACTCAATGTTAAGTATGGCCGTCGATCCCGCGTTGAAATTTGAAAATTTAACGTCGTTTGCGTAAGTCGTCCGTGAATGGCGCTGGACGCCATTTACTTTACAGTCAAAACAAATGATGTCCGTGAGACGTCATTTAGCGCAATGCACGTCGGATAATTTACCCGACGGAGCATGCGCATTACGATCGGCGCGGGAGCGCGCCTAATTTAAATGATCCACGCCCCCTACCAGGATCATTTGAATTGGGAGGGCTTGCGCGGGTGGACTTTACGCGACGCCGCCGCAAGTTTACAGGTAAGTGGTTTGGGAATCAGGCACTTGCCACTTAAACTTGCGGCGGCGTAACGTAAAGGACATACGTTCCGCCGCCTCAGATATTTAAGAATATGCCTCAAAGTCTCTTTGTGATCTGGCTGAGTAGGACCTTGAAGAAGGTTTCAAATTTTTTTTAATTAAAACTGTGATGATCAATGATTGTAATGTAACTGATGCAAAAAGTATTTTTTTTTCAAATTGGAGCATATTAATGCTTCAATAGAGAACAAAAATAATAAAATTAGTGGTTGTATAGCAAAGGATGTAACCAGAGAGAGACAAATAACATTTATAATAGGGATATGAAAGGTGAGATGTGGAAATATATCAGGAAAGGAGTATAAGTATAGTATTAGGCCCCGTACACACGACCAGTTTCCTCGGCAGAATTCAGCTTCCGACCGAGTTTCTGGCTGAATTCTGCCGAGAAACCCGGCCGTGTGTACACTTTCGGCCGAGGAAGCCGACGAGGACCTCGGCGAGGAAATAGAGAACATGTTCTCTATTTCCTCGTTGTTCTATGGGAGCTCTCGGCCCGCCGAGCTCCTCGGCGGCTTCAGGGCTGAACTGGCCGAGGAACTCGATGTGTTTGGCACGTCGAGTTCCTCGGCCGTGTGTACGAGACCATAGAGGGGCATAGAATATGAGGCCTGGAAGAAACATTGCTAATGAGCATTATGAGAAGGCAAAGGGGTTACTAACGGCAAATAGATTGTTCATTTTACAAGAGAAGCTGCAGGTTGCAAGGGAATTCTCCCCATAGCTTAGTGAATGAGGTAAAACTCTTCTGACTTTCTTTATCCAAGCATGTGCAAAAGTGTTTTTTTTGCACGTGATTACTTATGCAAAGGAAATTACACCACATTCACTAAGCTCTGGGGGAAAATCCTTTGCACAATGCTAATTCCCTTGCGAAGTGAACAGCTTAGTAGCCTTTAGACCCCTTTCACACTGAGGAGTTTTTCAGGCGGTTTAGCGCTAAAAATAGCGCCTAAATTCCGCCTGAAAAACTCCTGTCCTATAGTCTCGATGTGAAAGCCCGAGGGCTTTCACACTGAGGCGATGGGCTGGCGGGACCGCTCCAAAAGTCCTGCCAGCAGCATCTTTGAAGCGGTGAGAGGAGTGGTGTGTTTACCTCTGCAGAGGTGCATTGCCGGCGGTATTAACCCTTTTTCGCCCACTAGCAGGGGGTTAAAACCGCACCGCTAGCGCCCGAATACGCCGCAATTCCGACGGTATAGCGGCACTATAGCGCCGCTATACCATCGTAATCGCAGCGGAATTACCGTCAGCGCACCTCCCGCCCCAGTGTGAAAGGGGCCTTAGTAAATCAACCCCGATGTGTAGTAAGTAATCTAGGTTTACATCTAGATAGGTAATATGGGCATATCAACGTCTTTTGCTAAATCAATATCAAGGAAGATCGAAATTTTGGTAAACTTTGGAATAACAAACATTACTTTTTTAGTTGATCATTATCCAGGTTAAAATATCCAGGTTTAAAATGAAGTGTTGCAGATTTCCATGCTGTGGCTTTTATCTGGTTTGCAGCAGTGTATACATATATATTGATATATCTATATACCTATATATCTATCTATCTATCTATCTATCTATCTATCTATCTATCTATCTATCTATCTATCTATCTATCTATCTATCTATCTATCTATCTATCTATCTATCTATCTATCTATCTATCTATCTATCTTTATCTATCTATATCTATCTATCTATCTATCTATATATATATATATATATATAATTAGCTTGGGAAAAAGATATGTATACACTAGAAATTGGGTGGGGTGTATTACAGCTGGTAACAGAGATACAGTATATACTGTATATATGCTATAGAATATAGTGAGTAAAGCTGGCCATACACTAGAAGAATTTTGTTCGAATACTTTTGTTTCAGGAACATTTGTTTGATTTATGAATCCTTGGTGGGGTAAATCAATGTTCATTTTCAACCGCAGGTTGGATATTTTTTCTCGAACAAACACATTTCTAATGCCGCATACAGACGATCGGACATTCTGCCAACAAAACCGTGGATACATTTCCGACGGATGTTGGTTCAAACTTGACTTGCATACACACGGTCACACAAATGTTGTCGGAAATTCCTAACGTCAAGAACGCGGTGACGTACAACACGTACGACGCCACTAGAAAAGGGAAGTTCAATACCAGTCGTGTTAGTAGAAGTTTGGTGAGAGACGATTCGCACTTTTCAGCCTCATGCTTTTCAGTCCGTTCCAGTGTGACAAATGTGCTATCTCCATTGCGAACATTAGTTTTACCAGACTGAGCGCTTCCATCTCGTACTTGATTCAGAGCATGCGTAGAATTTTGTGCATCGGAATTGTCCACACATGATCAGAATTTACGAGAACAGATTTTGTTGTCGGAAAATTTGAGAACCAGCTCTCAATTTTTTGTTGTTGGAAATTCCGACAACAAATGTCCGATGGGGCCTACACACGGTCGGAACTTCCGACCAAAAGCACCCATCGAACATTCGTTGTCGGAAACTCAGAGCGTGTGTACGCGGCATTAACAGTGAATGTTGTTTTCATTCGGGAAATTACATTCATTCCAACATCGAATGTGAAAAGCACATTACATTTTAAGTACATTTCAATGGCGTTCATCAGGTCATCGAATGTGAGAAATTTTGTCTTTTGAAAATCTACTATTGTAGCTTAACAGTTGATCTCTTAGCCAGTCTGCATAATTTGGAGAATCATATGCTAATGATGAACATCTTTGTTTGCTGACATTCTAGAAGTGTGTGAAATGTAGAGGGTTCAAAGCTTTAAACTCAGGCCATGCTGGAGATGAAGTGTAATGTACTCGTCATGACTGAAGGATTGATTTAACCCCACCTTTTCTGCTGCATTGCACATCACACAACACTTCCTTTTCCCCCTTCATTTATGGCCCTTTGACACATTTTTAGAGGAATTAAACAGACTTAAATTACAGACTTGCAAGACAACTAATCTATGAGTCAAGCATATACTAAGCCTGACACAGTGACTTGCTCACTCTTGAAAGCTTGCAGTTTTGGTCTATTTTTTTTTCTTTTATATTTCTTTCCTTTCTTTAGCTATTGAGTAACCAGATCAGATTTTATGTAGGTTAAGGTCTCGAGATGTGACTTATAATTTTGAAGATATATACATACTATACCACTGTAGAAAACTGGAATGGTACAATGCATATGTGTAATGTGTTTGTGGAAAGACCAAATAAAGGTGGGATTTCCACAAATAACACATTACACATATGCATCGTATAAAGGCACCATTCTAGTGTTCTACAGTAGTGTAGTATGTATAAATCTTCAAAATTATTATTATACAGGTTTTATATAGCACCAACAGTTTGCGCAGCGCTTAACAAAATAAAGGCAGACATTACAGTTACATTACAATTTGGTACAAGAGGAATCAGAGGGCCCTGATCATTAGAGCTTACAATCTAAAAAGGAGGGTCAATTGATACAAAATGTAATAGCTGTGAGGGATGAGCTGATGGAGGAAGTAAAACAGTGTTAGAAGCAGGATAGGCTTCTTTAAAGAGAAGAGTTTTCAGGGATCGTCTAAATATGGATAGATTAGGGGACAGTCGGACAGATTGGGGTAGGGAGTTCCAAAGGATGGGAGAAGATCTGGAGAAATCCTGGAGGTGAGCATGGGATGAGGTTACAAAGGAGCTAGAGAGCAGGAGGTCTTGAGAGGACCGAACAGAGAAGCTTGGTTGGTATTTGGGGACTAGGTTAGTGATGTAGCTGGGGGCAGAGTTGTGGATGGCTTTGTAAATTATTATTAGTACTTTGAATTTTATTCGTTGGGTGAGTGGGAGCCAGTGGAGGGATTGGCAGAGAGGGGTGGAGGACACTGAATGGTTGGTAAGGTGGATGAGTCTTACAGCGGCATTCATGATGGACTGACGGGTGGATAGTCTATGTAAAGGTTATCCAATGAGGAGGGAGTTGCAGTAATCGAAATGAGAGATGACCAGGGAGTGAATTAGAAGCTTGGTGGTGTCATTAGTTAAAAAGGGGTTTATTCTGAAAATGTTGTGGAGGCCAAGGCGGCATGATTTAGACGGAGATTGGATGTGGGCCTGAAAGGACAGTTCAGAGTCTAAGGTTACCCCTAGCACCCTGGCATGTGGGGATGGACTGATAGATGTGCCATTGATCTTGATAGAGAAGTCAGGGGAATGGGCACGTGGGGAAATATTAAGAGCTCAGTTTTAGATTCAGTTTGAGGAAGTGGTTTGACATCCATGCTGATAGGTCTGTTAGTAGATCAGTGATGCGTGAGGAGATTGATGGGGTGAGCTGAGGGGCAGAGAGATAGATTTGGGTGTCGTCAGCATATAAATGGTAGTGGAAGCCATGGGAGGCTATCAGCTGACCCAGGGAGGGTGTGTAGATCGAGAATAGTTGAGGTCCAAGGACAGAACCTTGGGGGACCTCAACGGTAAGAGGAGTTGGAGAGGAGGAAGTGGAGTTGTAAGTAACACTGAAGGTGCGGTGAGATAGGTAAGATTCAAACCAACGGAGAGCGCAGCCATGTAGACCAAGCAAGTTGAGTTTTTTGAGGAGGAGGGGGTGGTCAACTGTATCAAAGGCAGCGGAAAGATCCAAGAGTAACAATTCAATTCAATCAAAAGTCAGGTCTCAACACATTAACCTACATAAAATCTGATCTGGTTACTCAATAGCTAAAGAATGGTAAATGTAACTGCGTAAAGAGTAGTCAGTATGGAGGAAGGAAAAGAAGAAGAGAAAAAAAATGGAGGGTGGGGGGGGGGGTTGAAGGATTGAGGGATTGTGGTCTCTCTTCTGCTTTGTTATTTGGTAGTTTATAGACCCGGTGAAATGGGTCTATCATTTTGAACTAAATACAAATTTTCTGTTACGTCCACTATAAATTGTTTTTTTTTTTAAACATTAAACACATTTTGTTCCTGTAACTCAGCTCACTCAGCCAAGCAATTTTTGCCAAATGGTTCAATGCTCTATTGTAAAATGTCGGACACTGTTCACAGCAGTAGTTTTGGAGTAAATGTTAAGGCAGAAGCTGTCACATTTTTATGATATTCTGAAAGTGTTCTTTGTTTGAAAATTAAGAGGAGGAATGTAAATTGTCAGCAGATTGACAATACATTACACAGTAGCACTGTTTGATGCTGCATATTTATAGGCAGAGGCAGACCTGAAGGAGTCTCACAACATTATTGCATTCCGTAGGTTGAAATAATGGACTTTAGAGTGCCCTGTTTGTTGGCATCTTCTCAGAATGCTTGGCATCGCTGATATCTCGCCCCCGCCTCCCATGTCATATCCTGACACACAAACATACAGAAACACACCCATGATTTTCCCCAGGGGTTTAATCTGTGTCTGCATGTGTGTGTTTAACATTTAACACACTTTTAAGGGAAATTGATTCCTCTGGAGTAAACCTGATTAAGTGTTAAGTCCCTTTAAAGATGAACTCTTTGGAAAGCTGTACACATTCAAAAGGCCTACAAGGAGTGTTAACATCTTTCCTGAGTTGCCTAAAGCTAATCTAGGACACTTTACATATGTATAGATGTTGCTATTGTCATTAAGAGCTTTTGTGGCTACTGGGACATGAGAACTGCAGGTCTGAAATGTTAACTTTTGTTTTGCAGATCATCTAAAATTCTTTCCTTGATATGCAAGTTAGCAGTGACTATATATTACTAGGGTTGCTACATTTTCTGGGAAAAGATACTGACCCTAGAATCTACAGGAAACAAGTCCCAACAACAGCCAAGTCAATGAAATACCAGCTAAGTGCAACATAGTTTATATATACAGTACAGATCAAAAGTTTGGACACACCTTCTCATTCAAAGAGTTTTCTTTATTTTCATGACTCTGAAAATTGTAGATTCACACTGAAAGCATCAAAACTATGGATTAACACATGTGGAATTATACATAACAAAAAAGTGTGAAACTACTGAAAATATATTTCATATTCTAGGTTCTTCAAAGTAGCCACCTTTTGCAGCAGACACATCTCTAGAACTGTTAAGAGGAGACTGTGTGAATCAGGCCTTCATGGTAGAATATCTGCTAGGAAACCACTGCTAAAGAAAGACAACAAGCAGACAAGACTTGTTTGGGCTAAAGAACACAAGGAATGGACATTAGACCAGTGGAAATCTGTGCTCTGGTCTGATGAGTCCAAACTTGAGATCTTTGGTTCCAACCCCCGTGTCTTTGTGCGACGCAGAAAAGGTGAACGGATGGACTCTACATGCCTGGTTCCCACCGTGAAGCATGGAGGAGGAGGTGTGATGGTGTGGGGGTGCTTTGCTGGTGACACTGTTGGGGATTTATTTAAAATTGAAGGCATACTGAACCAGCATGGCTACCACAGCATCTTGCAGCGGCATGCTATTCCATCCGGTTTGTGTTTAGTTGTACCATCATTTATTTTTCAACAGGACAATGACCCCAAACACACCTTCAGGCTGTGTAAGGGCTATTTGGCCAAGAAGGAGAGTGATGGGGTGCTGCGCCAGGTGACTACCTCTTGAAGCTCATCAAGACCATGCCAAGAGTGTGCCAAGCAGTAATCAAAGCAAAAGGTGGCTACTTTGAAGAACCTAGAATATGAAATATATTTTATTTATTTTTATATTTAGTTTTGATGCCTTCAGTGTGAATCTACAATTTTCATAAACTGTACACTCACTACTTTACATTGTAGCAAAATTTTATTTCTTCATTGTTGTCACATGAAAAGATATAATAAAATATTTACAAAAATGTGAGGGGTGTACTTACTTTTGTGAGATACTGCACATATATATATACACACACACAATATATATATATATATATATATATATATATATATATATATATATATATATATATATATATATATATATAAACTATAATTATATAGTTATATTACAATATATACACCTATAGGTTTATGACAACTGACAGGTTAAGTGAATAACGCTTATTTTCTCATTACAGTAGCATCGGAAATTCTGCGGGATAAACTGTATAAGGCAGCAAGGGAACATGTTGTCCCTGAGGTTGATGTGTTGAAAGCAGAAAAAGATGGTCATTGCAGTTTGCTGTGTATGGGGCTGCGTAGCCACAGACTGGTTAGGTTGCTTATACTGATCTATGTACACAGCCAAAGGCGTCTACAATGAGCATCAGAACTGGACAACAGAGCAATTGAAGAAGATGGCCTGTTCAGATTACTGTATTTTTCGCTCCATAAGACGCACCTGACCATATTACGCACCTAGGTTTTAGAGGAGGAAAACAAGAAAAAAAATATTCTGAAACCAAATGGTGTACCAAAAAATGTACCAGTGCCCATGAAATGCAGCCTAACCTGTGCCAAATAAATGCAGCCTTACCAGTCCCATTAAATGCAGCTTTACTTGTGCCCACTAAATGCATCCTGATGTCAGGGCACCAGTCCTGCCCAGCATAAAATCCTGCATATGCGCGGCAGATCAGCGCTATTGTGCTCGCCTGTATTGCGCGCGCTCATGCGCGATATGGCTGCGCGCCACGCGCACGGCACGCTCCGCTCCCGGCCAATCAGAGGCCTGAGTGGCCTATTTAAATCGGTCTCTCCCTCCTGTCAGGTTGCTGGTTTGTCACAGCGCCTGAGATTCTTTCTGCTGAAGTTCCTGTTGTTACCTGGTTTACCTGACCTTTGGCTGATGTTTCCCGGATTGCTGCTGTCTGCTGCCCATTGACCTCTGGCCTGAACCCCCGGACTTCCTGCTCTCTCCAACCCCTGACCACAGCTTGTCTCTCGGACCTGTCTTCAGCCCTGCTTCCTGTTTAAAGCACCTTGAGTACCTGGACTGTCTTTGTTTGATCCTCAGTTGTTCCCAGCGGGCTGCTTCCTACTCAGTTCCTGTTCTGCACATCAAACCTTCACCTCACTGCCGGTGCCTCCCGGCGCTTCCTTCCCCCTGTTCCAACCCCAGGGAGCGGATTGCGCTAGATCGCAAAGGTGAGCCGCCCTCAGCATCTCGGCCTTGGTAAGTTCACCCGTGATACCTGACTTGTGCCCATTAAATGCAACCTGACTTGTGCCCATTAAATACAGCCTGACTTGCAGCCTTACCTGTGTCCATCAAATGCAGCCTGTTCTGTGCCTGGCGACTGGTGAGGACATCATCAGTCACCTGTCATTTAGAAGACAAAGCAGCCCGAGCGGCAGTACTCCATTCGGCCACTGGGGCTGCTCTGTTTTCTGTCTTCTTTGAGTGACAGCAGATCGCCCGGCGCTTGCGGGAGAGGGCCGCCCTGTATTGTATAGCAGAGGTAGTGTGGTGCTTTGGGGAATGTTTTGCTGGGAATCCTTGGGTTCTGCCAACCATGTAGATGGTACTTGACACATACTACCTACCCTACTTTTGTTGCTCTTCAAGTGGTGAAATGGTGGTCCCTGATGGCAGTGGCCTCTTTCAGCAGGATAATGCACCCTGCCACTCTGCCAAAAAGGCTTGAGGAACACAACAAGTTTGAGGTTTTTTATTTTGGCCTCCAAATTCTCCAGATCTCAATTCATCGAGTATCTGTGGGATGTGCTGGAAAAACAAGTGCAATCCATGAAGGCCTCACCTCACAACTTACAGGACTTAAAGGATCTGATATGGCAGCAAAAGCAAAAATCTTTGATACATAGGGCTTTAGCAAATAAACGTCATTCCATTTTTTCACTTGGGGTATAATGCACTTTACACAGATTGTTTATATTAAGTTAGTTTGCTCACTTCTACTTTGCTCAAGTTCACGAACTGAGAGGAGGACAGCAAAACTATCTTTATGGGGTTTAGAAAAATAAAACAAGTGCGCACATTATACAGAATGCTTGCAAATTCTATTTTATTGCTGATGGGAATGGGCCTAATACTCCTTACACGGGGGCATCTAGGAGCGGTGCATTCCAACCATTGTTTTAGTTCACCTGGGAAGGACAGGTGCAGTGTTCAACCCTATCAAGCCACAGCCTGCCATAGACTTTGCACCTGTCCCACCTGGGTGCACTAAAATGCTGGGAGGGGCGCACTGCTCATAGATGCCCCCGTGATCGTGAACGGTCATCAGTGACGTGTCATGTGTAGCCACGCCTCTAACAGTAAGAATCACTTCCTAGGGAACACTTAACCCCTGCAGCGCCACCTAGTGGTTAACACCTTCCCCGCCAGTGTCATTTTTACAGTAATCAGTGCATTTTTATAGCACTGATCGCTGTAAAAATGACAATGGTCGCAAAATGGTGTCAAAAGTGTCCGATGTGTCCGCTATAATGTCGCAGTCACGATAAAAATTGCTGATCGCCGCCATAACTAGTAAAAAGAATATTAATAAAAATACCATAAAACAGTCCCCTATAACTTTTGCGCAAACCAATCAATAAACGCTTATTGCAATTTTTTTACCAAAAATATGTAGAAGAAAACGTATCGGCCTAAACTGTGAAAAAAAAATTGTATATTTTTTGGGGATATTTATTATAGAAAAAATATAGTATTTTTTTCAAAATTGTCGCTCTATTTTTGTTTATAGCGCAAAAACTAAAAACCGCAGAGGTGATCAAATACCACCAAAAGAAAGCTCTATTTATGGGAAAAAAAGGACATTAATTTAGTTTGGGAGCCACGTCGCACGGCCGTGCAATTGTCAGTTAAAGCGACGCAGTGCCAAATCGCAAAAAGTGGCCCGGTCTTTAACCACCAAAATGGTCCGGGGCTTAAGCTGTTAAGGCAGTGCCACCAGACAGTGGTGCTGTGTTGTCATTGGGTTATGCACCTTTTCAGTACTATTGGTGATTGCATAACTAATGTGTGGCAATACATGAATTGGGAACCACAGACAAGAAAATTGCAAAGAAAATTTGTAAAGAATAAATTAACCATCATAATATTATCAGATCATTTAGAATCATATCAACTCCAAAAAAACAATAGACGTCAGATTGCATAGTCTTCTGTAATGAAATCTTAGCTTAACTGTTTGTGTGCAGAGACAAAAATTCAATTAACTTGGAAATGACAAAGTTCTTGTTAAAGGAATTGTATTCATACAAATAACATTGTTCTGTGCCCCAAACAAAAATGCAAATACTTTAAATTTTATTGCACGCTATAAGGAGTTGGATAACAAAAAAGCACTTAGAACCTTTTTAGGACAGCACAAAGAATAATATGAGAAGGAAGAAAAAAAAAAGGCTTGTTATATTTTTTCCCACATTTCCATAAAGTCGTTACAGTAACTATAGAGGAATAATTTAGCCAAGCACAAAATAATATACATGTTTAGTATTGTAACATTTGTGTACTTATGCAGTTAAATTATTTTAGGACCCATTCTAAAAGTGATCAAAGCCTCATGACATATACCACATCTAAAATTTCTCATAGTAAAATATAACTGAGAGCAAGAAAACCTTGTCTAGGTAATAAAACCACTAAAATGGAGAGTTCATTGCTGTCCTTAGAAGGTAGGCACAAGCACTTTTAAATACAGGTTAAAATGGGCAGTGGTGTAACAATAGCCATAGCAACCCATGCAGCTGCTATGGGACTTGGGGTAGGAGGGGGGACCCATCAGGGAGTCTGTTAAGGAAACTGAAATTTCCTGTATTGATGGCCTGAAGTCAGACCTCGGGATTCTTGTCTGACTAGTCAGAGATCCCCCTCTGTGCAGCACTAAGCATTTACTTAGTAGTCTTACTATTGTAGATTTATTGCCCTCTGAACTTCTGGTACAGATAATATGTAACCCTGTATGCCTATTGCAGTCAAAGATCAGTGTGTCTCCACTGCTAGAACCTTATAGGACAGCTGAGATTTGCAGTTCAAAAAAGTTTATGTTAGGGTTATAGAGTAAATGTGGGCAAGAACATTAATATATTGTCACAATATAAAATAATGTTTATTAATGTTGCTACTACAACTATAACTTCTTTCTTAAGCACAGGTCCCTAGAAGTTAACTGGCGACAAGAAGGGCAACAAAGCTAATAAAGGGTCTGGAGGATATTAGTTATGAAGAAAGGTTGCGAGCACTGAACTTATTCTCTCTGGAGAGGAGACGCTTGAGAGGGGGATATGATTTCAATTTACAAATATCGTACTGGTGACCCTACAATAGGGATAAAACTTTTTTGCGGAAGGGAGTTTAACAAGACACGTGGCCATTCATTAAAATTAGAAGAAAAGAAAAGAGGTTTAACCTTAACCACTTCAGCCCAAAATAATTTACCCCCTTCCTGACCAGAGCACTTTTTGTACTTCGTCACTTTAACTGACAATTGCGCGGCCGTGCAACTTGGCTCCCAAACAAAATTGACGTCCTTTTTTTCCCCACAAATAGAGCTTGCTTTTGGTGGTAATTGATCACCTATGTGTTTTTTATTTTTTGCGCTATAAACAAAAAAAGAGTGCCAATTTTGAAAAAAAAAAGCTATATGCCCAAAAAAGATATATGTAGCGCCTGGTTACTTTACAGTACCGTTGCTAGTTAAATTTAGAGGGAGATCAGAGTGTAGTTAAACTCTGATCCAGATTGTTATGTGTTAAACAGGGTCTCTGTCTCAGCTTGGCTGTGCTGTGGGTTTATTCTGCTGTGCTGGGTTGTTCTTCCAAACCCGGTGCTGTAGGTGGCAGCAGTGGAGTCAAGGTTTAGGTGCTCTTTCCCAACAGCCAATCAGGAGGGTTTAACCTCACTGTGCATGCTGGGTTCCCACCTTTGAGGATCCCAAGCTGTATTGCTGTTCGGTGGGGAGTCAGTCTGAGGAGCGCCATTGAGAGGCTGGTGGTCCAAAAGGGCCTCGACAAACCACCAGGGATCAAGGTAGCTGGACACTGAAGGATTGATCACCTGTCAATCGGTACCTGGGCGACAAGTTGAAGGAGATTCAGGCGTAATTTACCGAGGGAGGATTGCCTCCGTTACCACAAATCAGAGAGAGTCGGTGGCAGAGACTTTTTCCTACAAGTTCAAGTTCACCAAGGAGGGTCTGTGGCCGAGACTTTATCCTACAAATGTTCGAGTGATACTCCGGCTGCCAGGTCAGTGAGAGAGGCCTGTCCGGGTACGCTATCCCCACTCAAACAGGAGTGGTGCAGAGAAGTGTTACGCTTGGGAGCAGGACTGTTTCCCTATTACTACGCCTGAATTTGCAATTTTCCTCTTCTTCTTCTTCAACTTTCCTTTCCTCACCACAAGTTATATTGTTTTTACCCGGCTGGATAATAAAGAGCACAGCAAAGAGCACCTGTTGCGGACATTCCTTTACTTCTACCAAATGCAATGCGCATCATTCACCCCTAGGAATTTGGGGGAGCCATGAGGTAAATTTGCCACCCAAAACAACCAGCAGCTCCTCCGGGGGTAGTGCTACATATATGAATGAATGAAAAACTTATATAGCGCGCCACATGCGAACTGAATCGCCTCTGGGCGCTTGATGTTTCGTGTCTCATGACATCAAAAGAGCAGAGTTTTTATCCGTCTTCTGAAAGTCAGGTGGTTTTCCTCCAACCGAACGCTGGTTGGTAAAGCGTTCCATAGTCTCGGACCTTGAAAAGCAAACCTTCTTTCTCCTTTGGACTTGTATTTAGTTTTTGGAACCTTGACCAGATTTTGGTCAGTGGATCGCAGAACGCGATTAGAATTGTGAGGCTCTATCTTGTCGCAAAGATATTGTGGAGCCTTCCCATGGATGCACTTATGTGTTAGGCAGAGTGCTTTAAATACAATTCTGTCTTTTACTGGCAACTAGTGTTGCTCACGAATATTCGTATTGCGAATATTCGGCTCGAATATGGCATATTCGAGTATTCGCGATATATTTCGAATTTCGCGGTGAATATTCGCAATTCCGAATATTCGCATTTTTTCAATTTTATTTTTAAAACAGATCACATCCTATCGACGTCTAAAAGCATTGCTGGTATGATTAGAGACCCTGAGCCGAGTAGCTAAGCTGAGGCGATCCTTTTATGTTGCCGAATATACAAAAAAAAAATTGCGAATTTTCGCTAATGCGAATGCGAAAATGATTGCGAATTTTCGATAACTGTGGTAGGAGAACTCTGATTGTCTCTGATGCAAAAGGGGGGGGCTTTGTGTATGTTTCTGTTATGAATATTTGTATGTTTGATATTATTTTTTTTTGTAAGAAGGAAAAAATTGCGCATACCTTAAAAAAAGGGGAGAATACAGCAGCAACTCAAAAATGTTATACAACATAAATTAATACAAGATAGAAAATGGAGTCGCTCTACAAGAATAAAAAATATGTCTAGTGACAAGACATGTGGGCAAATTATAAAATAAGCAAGCGCAAATAACTTGTGAAATACACAGTGAAACAAATATATAAAGAAATATAGTCCCAATAATAGAAAAATAATCTTTCATAAAAATGTCTTTGATATGTGAAGTGAAAAAAAGTCCAAAGCATGCAGCATGAACGTGTTCAATCTTCAAGGTGTTTGATTGACAAACGGCTGTGACAGATGGATAGAGTAAAGAATCACCACCAATGCAAAACACTTTTTATTTTCTATTGTAAAATATCACAAATATTCTGAGCCAATCAGAGTGCTCCTTCCGCATTTGCTGAATATTCGCAATTATTTTGTATTGTAAAATATCAAGAATATTCTGAGCCAATCAGAGTGCTCCTTCCGCATTTGCCGAATATTCGCAATTATTTTGTATTGTAAAATATCAAGAATATTCTGAGCCAATCAGAGTGCTCCTTCCGCATTTGCCGAATATTCGCAATTATTTTGTATTGTAAAATATCACGAATATTCTGAGCCAATCAGAGTGCTCCTAGCGCTGTTGTCGAAATTTCGCCATCAATATCGCATTCGCAATATTGCGAAATTTCGATAAAATATCACGAATATTCTGAGCCAATCAGAGTGCTCCTACCGCAGTTATCGAAAAATCGCAATTATTTTCGCATTCGCAATAGCGAAAATTCGCAATCATTTCATTTCGATAAAATATCACGAATATTCGAATTTAGTGAATATATCTCGAATATTCGACTATATATTCGAGATATATCGCGAAATCGAATATGGCGTATTCTGCTCAACACTACTGGCAACCAGTGAAGGGTTCTCAGCGAAGGTGAGATTGATTCCCATGTCCTTTTCCCAGTCACCAGTCTGGCGGCCGTATTCTGTACGACTTGCAGACGAGCGATTTGGTACTTTGGGAGCCCGAGGTAAAGGGCATTTGCATAGTCCAGTCTGGAATTCACGATTGTTCCCACCACGACTGCTACGTCTTCTTTGGGGATAAATGGAATAAGTCTGCGTAGTAGTCGCAACAAATGGTGCGATCCGCTGACTACTGACCCTATTTGTGCGTCCATTGTCATGAAGGTGTCAAAAATGACTCCTAGACTTTTGACTTTGGAGCTAGGGGTGATGATTTGGCCCAGAATGGGTGGCGGTGTCCAGGTTGTTGCCAGTTGACTCTTTCGGCTGGCGTGAAACATAAGAAGTTCTGTTTTGGAACTATTGAGTTTGAGATAACTCTTAGTCATCCAGTTTTCTATCGAAGAGAGACATTTCTCTAAACTGAGATGATGATCCTTTTTGTTGCAGATGCGAAAATACAGTTGCGTATCGTCTGCATAAGAGTGATAAAGTAGTTCTTGGCTACTGATAATATCAAAGAGAGGACGAAGATAGATGTTGAACAGCACCGGTGACAGGGGGGATCCTTGGGGGACTCCACATGGCACCGTGCATTTTTCCGACGTGAAAGATCCCAGTTTCACTATTTGTGATCGGTTTTCAAGAAAGGAGGAAAACCATGGTAAATCACCTTCTGCGATTCTGGCTACCTCGGCCAGTCGCATCAGTAACATTTTGTGGTCTACTGTGTCAAAGGCTGCGCTTAGGTCCAGCAGAACCAGGAGACAGGATTCTCCCTCGTCTGCGACCTCGAGGGCATCGTCCCATATTTTGAGTAAGGCCGTTTCTGTCCCGTGTCCGGGACGGAAACCTGATTGAAATGGATCGAGTAGATTGTGGGTATCCAGATGCTGTTGCAGCTGTTGTACCACTATTTTCTCCATTATCTTGGAGAGAATATTTAGGCCTGTTATGGGGCGGCGTTGAGTTGGGTCCTTGGGATCCAGGTTAGGTTTTTTCAAGATGGGCTGGATAGTGCCCTCTTTCAGCAGGGATGGCACTATGCCTTCCTCAGCACATTCCTTCAGCAGCTTGGTGGGAATGATGTCATTGGGTGCTGTGCTGTTCCGCAACGCACCAATGATATTTTTGGTGGTGTCGATGGAGATGGGTTCCAGAGTGAACTTAGTTGATTGTAGAAGGTTTCTGTTGGTGTTTTGTAGTTGATTGAAGGGGGGGCTGAGGGGGGTATTATTTTGCAGAATACTTACCCGGATTCTTTCGAATTTGTCGATGAAGAAATCCGATAATTCATTACAGAACTCTTGGGTGTCTGAATTGGGGACTTCAAGACATCCCGGATTCATGGTCTGAGTGACCATCTTGAAGAGTTCTCGGGGGCGGTTCATGGCGCTGTTAATCGTCATAGAAAAATGATGTTTCTTGGCTTTGAAGATTTCTTTATGATATTGTGTTGTTATTGCCTTGTAGATGATGAGGTGATCTTCTGAAGGGCTTCTTTTCCAGGCGGCTTCCGCCCTTCTGGGCTCTTGCTTCAGTAGGGACAGCTGGTTGTTGAACCAGCCGGACTTTTTTTTCCGGATGCAGACTTTGCGTTTCGGTGCTACTAAGTCGGCTGACTGTAGCAGAGCTGCATTTATGGCATCCAGTGTATCTGAGGCTGCTAACTGAGGATGAATAGTTTTGATTCGGTTTCCCAAGGTAGATTTGAAGAGTTCCGAATGGAGCTTCTTCTGAGATCTAGCCCAGTGTATTGTCACCGGCTTGGGTGCTTTTATAACTGGTGGAATTTTGGAAATTATGAAACTAATTGCATGGTGGTCTGTCCATGGCAAAGGTTCATTTCCCAAAATGTTTATTTTCAGATTTTGTCTGAAAATTAGGTCGAGTGTGTGACCTGAAGCTTGCGTGGGTCCGCATATAAGTTGCTGTAGTCCTAATTCTTCCAGATGATCGATGCAGGCATCCGCAATGGGATCCTGTGAGGAGTTGGCCCACAGATTGAAGTCCCCGAGCAGCAAAAGATGTTTGCTGTTAAGGGTATAAGTGGATATGAACTCCGTTAATGATGGTAGAAGCTGCGATTTTGGCCCAGGTGGCCTATAGCAGAGGAGAATGTGAACAGTCTCCTGGGGGTTAGTTTGAAGTTGAAGAGTAAGGGTTTCCATAAATGGAAGAGGATTTTGAAGGACCGGCTTAGTGATTGCAATATGAAACTTATGGATCACCGCCAGGCCTCCTTCTCTTTGCCCTATTCTGTTTTCCGTTATAATTCGATAATTTTCTGGCACTAATTCTCCAAGAATGGTGTTGCAGTCGTCTGAAAGCCAGCTTTCTGTGATAAAGAGGCAGTCTAGATCGTTTTGTAGTAAGAAATCGTGGATTTCTGATCGGTGTTTTACTGCCGATCTTGTGTTGATCAAAGCACATGATATGTGCTTGCGCTGGGTTAAATGGGCACGGGAGAGCCCGGAGAAGCACCGGCACCGGCATCATTCAGATATCACCGCACAAAGCCGAGGACGTCCCAGGACGTCCTCTGGTCTCAAGTGGTTAAAATAAGTTATATATTTTTAAATGCTAAGCTCTGGTTGCATGTTGTAATGCATCCATCCTTAGTAGATCAACGCCCTTCTTTATGTGACAGAGAGATTATGTAGAGATCCACCAAACTCCTGTTTGTGAGGAGTGACGCCTGGGGGCCAATACTGAGTTGTCGCATAGAGACGCGATGTAAGGGCTTTCCTTGAGTGGAGTCCATTTTGCAGAGTGTAAGCTCTCTCTTGCAGGTACACACAGCCCACGGTAATAAGGTAAGACACTACCTGGGCTGTGAGTCTGTGCACGGGGGCTAGATAGGGATTAGCCAAGGATAGTCAAGTATAGCCGTGGCCCAGGATTCCAGAATTCAGAGTAAGGTCAGAAGCCGGGGTCAGTCTTGTAGCTGAGCAGACGGGGTACACTGATGACAGGTGAGGGTCAGGTAACTACTGACGGAAAGTTCAGGGTTTGCAGACAGGAACCAAAGACAAGTCTAGGGCACAAGCCGTGGGTCAAGGGCTGGAGAAGGCAGGGAAAGTCCGAAAGTACAGGCCGGGGTCAAAGGTCAGGAGACAGCAGCAATCCAGGGTACGTAAGCCAAAAGGGTCAGAAGCCGGGGTCAGTCTTGAAGCTGAAGACAACCACAGGAACCGTTGGCACAGACAAGACAATCAGAACAATGAACTGACACATCCCTCATAGTGAGGCAGTGCTTTATACCCTGGTTGATTAGGAAACCTGCCTCAGCTGGACCAGGATAGACAAGTGCAGATTGTAGGGAGATCCAGAGACAGGCAATCAGCACATAGTTCAGAACCAGGCTCCGACGGACAGCAAGCAGAATATCACCTGAGTAGTGGCTCAGAGGCAAAGACCCGGAGCAGCAACGGGGAGGTCCTTGGTTCAATTCTACCCAGAGCCACCTGGGGCGCGACCACGCCTCGCTGTCTGTTTGGCATGGTAGCGACTGTGACACGCGCATTGAATTTTTTGCTAACCGCAGTTGTGGTTCACTCCGTTCACCAGTGCTGTTTCACTTCTGCAGGGCGGCCCGTGGCTCTCCCTTCTCAGCAGCAGCCCACATCTTCCTCCCAGGATCGGAGGATCCCATAATCTCCAGCCCTGGTCCTTCAGCTTCACCTTCAGGAACACCACCATCATTCCCAGCTAAGGCTCGGATAAGGCTGGATTCTACAGCATCAGACATGCATGAGGTGAGCCATCCATCCTCCTCACAGGGCCCCCAGGGTGCACAGCCCGACCCAATCATCACATACCCTACTGTTGGTCAGCCAATTAAGGATACTACATTAAAAGTGATGCTTATATCTCTGAAGGGCTCCCTACAGTCACACATGTTATCCTTTCTGTACAGATTTGACCATAACAGAGCTGTCCTGGAGGACAGGCTGTTACATATTGAAACAAATTTTTAGGAACGTTGCTACAGTTAAAAATCTTATCTTATCTAAAGGCCCATGTTCATTAGGAACAGCAAAAGTGTATCAAAGACAAATTGGCGGACATTGAGGACAGATCTTGCCTCAAAAACATTAAAGGCATTCCCGAGTCTGTGCAGGCACTAGAACTGTCCTCATATGTCAGGAGTCTAATTGGTTTTGCAGATTTATCTCGACACACACTGCCCCAGTTCAGGTAGCTCAATATGTTCTCGAAAGCTCTGCAGAATAATCACATCCAATATCAATGGGTTGCTCTAGCAAAAATTATAAATACATACAACGGCTTCAAACATAGTGTATCTTCACTTCAAGATGGGCTATGCCTCCTAACAGAATGGGGCATCATTCCTGACATTTCTACCTCTTTACGAACGGAACACAGCGTCAGGCTCCTCCACTACCCCAACACAATAACAAGTTGCGGCCTCGTCACTAAGCATCCGGAGGAATACCAAATCAGATGCCATCCTCTCCAATGAGTGGCTGCATTCAGCCTTTGGAACTCTTTACCCCTCTGTTGCCCTTCCTTGATACCTGTTGTGCCAGTTGTACAGGAAGTGCTAAAGGACCTAGGTCATATCTTTATTTAGTTTCGTATCCACACTTCTCAAGTTACTGTCCTACACCTAGTTGCCTACAATATCTGTTCTATGCTTTTTTTGACTAATCATAGCTGATGACCTTTAAGAGCATTAGTCTGGAAACTCGCCAAACAAAATCAACGTGACATCCTGTGTGTACAAGAAACCCATTTCCAGGCATCAAACCCACCCGTCTGTACTAGCAAAAACGTTAACAGTATTTTTACGGCTTACGACCCAGCAAAGAAAAAGGAAATTCTTGTTGCCATCAATAACTCTCTCCTCTTCCAGCTGCAAGATTTTATTAAGGACCAGAAATGTCGCTACCTTATTCCCTGCTGCACTGTTAACAATACTTCATATACTTTTGTGACTGTTTATGTAAACGCCCACCAACTACTGTAAAATCCACAAAATAGTAGTCGCAATTCAACAAGGGGCAGTTTTTTGGTGCAGAGACTTCAATGTTACTCCTGATCCTCTTCTGGATAGCTCATTTCTCCCCACAACTCCCTTCTACCATCTTGACAATTATAATATGTGTGGAAGTGTCAGCATGCGGAAGAACATGACTATAAATTATTTTCTCCCTGCCATAACTCCTACTCAAGGATTGATCCTTTTCTTTTTCCTTTTTTTCGATCAATTGAAACTACAGAAGGTTTCTTCCTCTTCTTTTCTCCCTACAACATGGTCTGACTACTCTCCAGTGTGTATTACTATAGGGGACTACCCAAAATCATCTTCTGCTTATCTTTGGCCACTAAACACCCACATTTTACAATCCATCCACTCTTTATGTGAACACCCTTCGCAAAACAACCTCGAGAACTTTTTCTTATCAAATAAGGACTCTGATCCCAATACTTTATGGGCTGTGCATAAGGCTTATAATTCCAGACCTACAGTATACTCTGACAACCTCCTTAACCCCTTAACTTCCCTTCATAAATCTCACTCTATACCTGACATGGAATACTTCAAAGTAAACCATTTCTTAATCCGTAATCCCAACCTCCACAAATCTGTACATAACAAAGGATGGCTGTACCTTTTGACTAATACCATACCTACCAAAGTTATCACTCTGTTTTACAGTTTATTACAAGACAAATCGTCCTTTAGCAAACTGCCGCCCATGGCAAAATTGGAAAGAGACATAGGTTCTGCCTTTAGTAATTCCCAATGGTGGGCTGCTCTATCCTCCAATCTTCGATCAACACACTCCTCTAACCTAGGACCTCACTTATAAATTCAACCTCAGATGGTATAGTACCCCTACCAAGATACACACATTTTGACCCAACCACATTACCCTTATGATGGAGGAACTGTGGAGAGCTGGGGAATTTATACCATTTGCTGTGAGTCTGCAAGAAGATTTTTACCTTTTTGTTACTGGAATTCATGTCCCCCCTTCACCTAAACTTGCACTACTCAGCATTGGCATTGACAATGTCCCTGTTCATCTTCACTGCATAACCATTCACATCCTTCTAGCAGCCAGAATAACAATTGTCCCCCACTGAACATTATCTGACCATATCTCTAAAAAGGAGGTAATAAGCTTGTTGCATACCCACAGTTCATACGAACGCATTTCCGCTGTGTCCGAGGGATGGATGAAACTTGCAGACAAACATTGAGTAAACTGGTTAGATTGGTACAGCCAGGCACTTCATGGCTCAAAATCTCTTAAAATCTCTTTCTGTTACATTCCTGCTTAGGAAAGTTGGACCATTTCCTGTTACCATTTATGACAACTGTCTCTGATAATACCCATATAGTTATTTTTTTCTGTACTACCATATTGTGGCAACCCATTTTTTAATACCTTTCTTGTATTCTTCTCTGTATTTGATAATTTTTCAATAAAAATGTATTAAAAATAAAAAAAACATGCTGGTTTGGCTCCTGTCCAAATTGGTCCTAGTATGTGAGGTAGAGCCCTTAAATTGAAAGCTCCTTGCACGCTACATACATTGTTGAAGCGTTACAAATACCTATAATAAATAGGTCAGAGTTGGATTAAATCAGATAAAATTTAAGCTATGGGTTGCCCTGTCATCATCGTCTGGCTCAAAACCTTTGAAGGAAAACTCAAATTAGCTGGGTGGATAAATGGCAGCCAAACAGTAACTGCTTAATCTTAGACGCAGTCACTGTTTGGGTATTCATTAGCCAGATTGATTACAATAGCATCAATTCTACCAGATTTCTCACCTGTGAGCTGAAGGAGAGAAATCTATTTGTGTATGGCTGGCCTATGACCAAACAGATGTAGCTTTGCTGCTTTCCCCCTTCAAGACACATTTCGTATGTGTACCTTGTTCACACTTAATTTTATAGATAATAGCATATAATGTACAGTACAGTAAAATAATAGTAATATTAACACACACATGTTTTCACCTCTAATAAATGTATATTACTACTTTATTCTTATAATGGACTGTAAACTATGCTATGCTGTATAGTCTACTATACTTTTACCCTAATTGGCTGTAAACATTGCCACCTTCTGCATAATCCCTATATACCCTAATTAGCTGGAACTTTTTTCACCATCCACATAATCTCCATATACCCTAATAGAGTGTAAATTGTTCCATCTTCTGCATAATCCTTATATACCCTAATTAGCTGGAACTTTTTTCACCCTACACATAATCCCTATATACAGTAATGAAGTGTAAATTGTTTCACTTTCTGCATAATCCCTCTATACCCTATTAAGCAGTGGCGGCTGGTGCTCAAAATTTTTGGGGGGGCGCAAAGGAAAAAAAAATTGCAGTCTCACTGTGCCCAAACGCAGCCACTGTTACATGCCATCAAATGCAGCCACTGTGCCATCAATTCGCACCACTGTGCCATGCCATTAAACGCAGTCACTGTGCCATCCATTGTCACCACTGTGCCATGCCATTAAACGCAGCCACTGTGCCATACATTGTCACCACTGTGCCATGCCATTAAACGCAGCCACTGTGCCATACATTGTCACCACTGTGCCATGCCATTAAACGCAGTCACTGTGCCATCCATTGTCACCACTGTGCCATGCCATTAAACGCAGCCACTGTGCCATACATTGTCACCACTGTGCCATGCCATTAAACGCAGCCCCTGTGCCATACATTGTCACCACTGTGCCATGCCATTAAACGCAGCCACTGTGCCATACATTGTCACCACTGTGCCATGCCATTAAACGCAGCCCCTGTGCCATACATTGTCACCACTGTGCCATGCCATTAAACGCAGCCCCTGTGCCATACATTGTCACCACTGTGCCATGCCATTAAATGCAGCCACTGTGCCATCCATTGTCACCACTGTGCCATCCATTGTCACTACTGTGCCATGCCATTAAACGCAGCCACTGTGCCATCCATTGTCACCACTGTGCCATGCCATTAAACGCAGCCACTGTGCCATCCATTGTCACTACTGTGCCATGCCATTAAACGCAGCCACTGTGCCATCCATTGTCACCACTGTGCCATGCCATTAAACGCAGCCACTGTGCCCTTTAATGGTCGCCGCTGTGCCCTGTAAATTGCGTTCTCCCCCCCCCCGCCCGGCACTTACCTTTACTGGAGTCAGGCATCCACGTCCCACGATGTCTTCTCCCGCCCTCGATGACTGACAGGCGTCTCAGCCAATCAGGTTACAGGTAGCCAGAACCGGCCAACGTGATTGGCTGAGACGCCTGTCATCTTATTCAAGGGGCGTACAGTCTGTGCGCTCCGAGAATAAGCTTCCGGGACCCGAGGGCTGTACTGGGAAAGCCTATCAGAGCCGTTGGCTTTGATAGACATTTCCCTACAGCCAACCAGCTGGCGTTATTCAGATGGCCGGACATTGAGCGCCGACCATCTGAATAACAGCGGCAGCGGCGAAAATAACATAGATTCGTGCAATGCATGAATCTATGTTATTTCACTCAGTGGCGGTGAGAGCCAGAGGGGGCGGCGCTCCAGCGCCCTCTATGGACGAACCGCCACTGCTATTAAGGGTAAAATATCTTGCTTTTCATATCTCTCGTATTTCCTATTAGATTGCAAACTCTTACACCCTCTATATCTTCCCTTATATATTGAGAGATTGCACACTGACATTTTCTGTCTCTCTTCTCTATACCTAGAAACATTGCAAGCTTTTCTATCTTTTGTATCCTCCCTTATACTTGAATGGATCGTAAACGCTTATAACTTCTGTATCCCTCCCATATACCTATATAGAGGGTAGGATCTTTCACTTTCGGTATCCTCCCTTATTCACCAATAGAATGTAAGCTCTTCTATCTACCATAACAATTGAATGCCCAGAATGGTG
Organism: Rana temporaria; assembly: GCF_905171775.1. Classification (NCBI taxonomy): domain Eukaryota; kingdom Metazoa; phylum Chordata; class Amphibia; order Anura; family Ranidae; genus Rana; species Rana temporaria. Next base: position 333,778,650 of record NC_053490.1, on the reverse strand, counting down.
GCAGTCCTGATTTTCAGATACATACCTCTCTCCTCCACTGCTTAAAGGGTTTGTAAAGGTAAAAAATATTTTACCTAAATAGCTTCCTTTATCTTAGTGCAGTCCTCCTTCACTTACCTCATCCTTCCATTTTGCTTTTAAAGCGGAGCTCCCCTCTAAGGTGGAACTCCTACTGATCGGAACCCTCCCCCCCTCCGGTGTCACATTTGACACCTTTCAGGGGGGAGGGGGGTGCAGATACCTGTCTAAAGCCAGGTATTTGCACCCATTTCCGGCCACACAGTCTCGGGCAGACTGCGGGCATGACGTCACCTCCCGTCCCCACCCCCGTTGTGTTCTGGGAACACTCGGCTCCCAGTACACAGCGGGAGCCAATCGGTAGGCGTAGTGCGACGCGCATGCGCCGTAGGGAACCGGGCAGTGAAGCCGGAGCACTTCACTTCCTGGTTCGCTCACAGAGGATGGCGGGGGGGGCAGCAGAGTGACGAGCGATCGCTCGTCCTCTGCTGCGGACGGCGCTGGACTCCAGGACAGGTAAGTGTCCTAATATTAAAAGTCAGCAGCTGCAGTATTTGTAGCTGCTGGCTTTTAATAATTTTTTTTCAGCGGACATCCGCTTTAAATGTCCTTATTTCTTATGAGAAATCCCCACTTCCTGTTCTTCTGTCTGTAACTACACACTGTAATGTGAGGCTTTCTCCCTGGTGTGGAGAAAGCCTCTTGAGGGGAGGAGGGGGCGAGCAGGAGGGTAAAAATGTACCTTTACAACCCCTTTTAAGCTTGTCAAAATTAGATAGTAATAGCAAGTAGTGACTGTTGAGAATAATGGGTCCTTTAACCACTTAAGCCCGGACCATTTTGTTGCTAAATGACCGGGCCACTTTTTGCAATTTGGCACTGCGTCACTTTAACAGACAATTGCGCGGTCGTGCGACGTGGCTCCCAAACAAAATTGGTGTCCTTTTTTTCCCCACAAACAGAGCCCTCTTTTGGGGGTATTTGATCACCTCTGCGTTTTTTTTTTTTTTTTTGCGTTATAAACAAAAATGAAGCTATAATTTTGAAAAAAAAAATGCAATATTTTTTTATTTTTGCGATAATAAATATCCCCCAAAAAGATATAAAAAAAACGTTTTTTTCCCTCAGTTTAGGTCGATACGTATTCTTCTACATATTTTTGATAAAAAATCGCAATAAGCGTTTATTGATCAGTTTGCGCAAAAGTTATAGCGTCTACAACATAGGGGATAGTTTTACAGCATTTTTATTAATATTTTGTTTTTACTAGTAATGGCAGAGATCTGCAATTTTTATCATGACTGCGACATTATGGCGGACACATCAGACACTTTTGACACATTTTTGGGACCATTGTCATTTTTTTTTTCACAAGAAAAACCATTGTCATTTTTACAGCGATCAGTGCTATAAAAATGCACTGGTTACTGTGAAAATGACACTGTCAGGGATGGTGTTAACCACTAGGTGGCGCTGTAGGGGTTAAGTGTTCCCTAAGGCGTGATTCTTACTGTAGGGGGGAGTGGCTTGCTGTGACTCGTCATTGTTCGTGTTCCCGAAAACAGGGAACAAGATCAGTGACAGTGTCAGCTAAGCAGGACGGGGAGATGTTGTGTTTACACTAACATCTCCCTGTTCTATGTCTCAGTGAGACCATTGCGAGTATGCCCCCGGCGATCGAGTCCTCGCGCCCGCAACAACCGCTTTTTAAAGGGACCTATATATATGTCCTTCTGCCTGCCTGTGCCATGCTGCAGACGTATACCTGTGTGCGGCGGGCGGCAAGCAGTTAATGGCTGCACTATTGGCAGCTGATTCTGAGGCTGTAATTGTTCCTATTAAGACCCCTTTCACACTGAGAGGGCAGGAGCTGGAACATCTAACATGTTTCAAAGGAGAACTTATACTCTAAGCCAAGTATACAGCTATATGATATGACAAAAAGAAAACTAGCAATTAGACAACACCAAATATGCATTTATTATTTTATTCCTGGGATTTGCCCATCCTTATATGTTCAGTCATACAAGGAGAGAAATATACAATAGAAAGCACTTCTGGTTGCAGTGGGTTCCTGTCTGTGTGAAGTTCTTTCTTGTCTTGCAAGTTAAAATGAACTGTTACCTAACTGAGTTTCTGTATCTTCCTGTAGGTGTAAGTGACGCGTAAGTGACGTTGTAAACAGGCTTGGGATTTCCCTTTGTGGTAGTTTCTGTCTTAGACATTGTAAAAACATATTATGTTCAACTACAGCTTCTGGATATTAAATCTTATCTTGATGAACCGAAAATATGCTGTTCCTTTAATAATCTGTTGTAGAAATTGACTAAGTGACGTTTGTAAACAGGTTTGGGATTTCCCTTTGTGGTAGTTTCTGTCTTAAAAATTGTAAAAACATATTATGTTCAACTACAGTTTCTGGATGATAAATCTTATCTTGATGAACCAAAAATATGCTTTTCTTCTAATAATCTGTTGTAGAAACTGACCAAAGCATGCTCTTCAAATGTGTTTTGGTGTGAATAAACTCTACATGCATTGCATGTGCTGTACATGCCCATCCTGGAAAATCCTACACAATTCATGATGGGAACATGCCAGCTTACTAAGTAATTAATGAATACGTCCTCATACCCTTACAAGTGTTTTTTCTCCAAGGTAACAACCTTCACATTTTGCTGAGGTATGATTTATCAGTTGAGTCTACCTTGACATATCATAAAAGAATTGCTGCTGTAAAAGTTCTCACATTATTGGACTAATTAGTTTCCTGGCAGCAGATCCTAAATGTTCTCATTTCAAACAGGTGATGGAAGTTTACTGTAAATTGATGACACAACACCTGAAGTGCATAGTTTCACTTCAGAGAAACAGCAGCCAACAGTCTAAAGCTGTGACAGCAAATTATCACTATGTGTGGATGGTATGAGGTGAGAGATCACCAGGGGCGATAAGACAGCATATCTCAGAAATGCAAAGTGCAAGTGTGACAGTTCAAAGCTAGGAAAAACTGACTGGGTATGTTTCCTGCTGCATTTATTCTCTATTCTTCTTGGTTCTAAAAAAAAAAAAAAAGTTACGTATAATATATCCCCTTGCCTGTAAATGGATGCTTTTCTTCAAATACATTAGTCTAATATCAGGCTAATAAAGTTTCATGTAAATGTGTTTGTCAGTAGCCACAAAGGTTATAAATCCATTTTTTGTGCATCAAATGCCTGCAAACCTAGATGTTACCCTTTAAAAGCAGTGGTAACATCATTTCTGGGCTGTATGTAATGTGTGCTGAAATCAGAGCTATGGAGGGATGTTGGCAGTTCCAGCAGGTTATTATACTATAGGTTCACTGCAGAATATTAACAAAAGGACCAGTCACCTCACATCATTTGGTCCCCTAGACTTCTTGAGACACTGTGGGCACATGTTCCTCCCCTGGCCTCCATAACCACCATAACCCCTGGGAATCCCCCAACCTGGTCTGACCAACGCCAGAGGCAGTCTGCCCCATACCTTCCCAGGGCATTGTGGCAGTAGACCCCAATAGAAGCCCTTTGATACCAAGTTTTATTTACAGAAGACATACCCATTAGAGGATAGAACAAGGAACTGTGTAAGGTAAAACGGATTCCCAGCACACATGCTCATACTTCTAAGTTTCATAGAAGCTTATGGCTGCATTCACATCTAGGCGGACGAAATCGCGGCGTTTTGTCGCCGCAAATCGCGGTAAAAATAGCGGCGTTTTGTACCGCGATTTGCGGCGACAAAACACCGGTATTGTCCGCCTAGATGTGCCCCAAGATGACCCCCTCTATGGAGATGATTCCCATCTCCTAGCCGAACGCTCGAAGACGCCTGAAAAAAAGGTCCGGGACCTTTTTTCACGCGGCAGGCGACAGGCGTCCGGCGTTCGGCGTGGAGATGTGAACCATCTCCATAGAGGGACATCTGTTTTCAGCCCTCTGGCGGCAGCGGCGTAGCGCTACAGGCATAAAAACGCCTAGGTGTGAATGCAGCATAAGTCTCTACTAGATTTGCGGTAAACCTCTTCCTCAGGGGAGCCAATCTATGGAATAAATACAGAACACAAAAACAAAATATGGTTCAAGATGAGTAAGATTACAGCATGTAATACAAAAGTAACAAAGAATCGCTTACCCAATGAATGAAAGGTCTTGTGCGAACACAGGCCGCCCAACTAAATTCCCCCCACGGCGGACAAGGGGGATTGTGCGTAGATTTCTGTGAAAAGGTATAATATTGGTGAAAAAACAGATACAGCATACATAGCAAGGGTAGGGCAATGGACAGTGGGAGAAGGGCTGGGAAGAAGGGGCGTGGGAAAAAAGGAAGGGGGGGGAGAGAGAAGGAGGAAGACGAGTAGGGGAGGGGGGGGGGGGAGAAAGGGAGGGAAACAAGGGGAGGGGAAGGAGTGAGCACTGAGGGGGGTGGGAAAATTAAGGAAAGGGGGAAGAGGGTGGCAAGGGAGGGATGGGAGGGGTGAGGGAAAGGACAGAAATGGAAAGAAAAGGAGAGACGGGGGAAAGGGAAAAGTAATCCGGATGATGGTACGTTGTTATGAACTACTATGTTCCTTTATATGAGACCATACTCCAAATTTCTTCACTGGCCAGACTAAGTTGTCCGTCTTGTTGCTGTGTGGGGATCAAGTTTCTTTTGCAGTTGTGGCCTTACACACCATCAGTCACCATCTGCATGGACAGTACAGTCCTTATTAGCACAGGTGAAGATGGGCAGTGCAAATAAGCCATCTTGAACTAGAATATCACAGCACCAGAGCACAGCTAGGCAGTGATATCTTCAGGCACAATAAGCCACAGCACATGAGGCAAGGCCTACTTTAGCAGGATGGCATCTGCTGTAGAGGTGACTGATTGGCAGCACAGAAGGCACTAGTGGCACTAAGAGAGGAAAGTAAGGTCTGCAGTGGCAGCTCTGGAGACAGGTGTCTTGAGGGTGTACTAGTGGTATCCCTACTCTTGCCCTCCTTACACAGGAACCTTTCTCTAACACTCAATCTCTCTCCTTGACAGGGTGGGTTCCTGGCCTCACACTAACCACTTGTAAAATATGCACCAGACCCCAGCAGGGTCCCCTCTTTAAAAGGGCTGCACCAACCAAGATGGCTACAGAAGGTCACAAGAAATCGCAGCATCCAATCGGGCAGGTCCTCTGAGTCTCCACTCTATCAACATAACAGCAGGATGCCACCTGCTGGATAGAGTAGGAACTACACCTGTCAACAAGCACTACACCATGACCAGGTCATCTGTCGCCCATCAATCAACAAAGACAACACTGATAGAAAAGGAGAGGAGGAGGGTGTCCAAAATGAACAGCACCAGGATTGGGGCTCTCACCAGATCCACCACCACCATAGGTTAGATACCGGGACATTTAGTGTACAGGGAGCTGTACTATGTCTGCGATACATACTGACAAGGTTGGGGTAATGTAGGTGACCAGCATAGATCACATTGACCCCAGTAGTCACCAGTATATCTGTGTCTTTTAGCTCCCCTCCCCCTAGAGCCACATAGGGCCCTTTAGTTCAGTGCACCCCAAAAAGCCTCCAGCCCTAGCCCTCTATCTCCCCTCCCCTTCTTACCACTGACACAGATACCAAAGCCTCCTTAGAATGAAAGCACCAATGCAGCAACATTTTTTCCTCCCACTGCAACTGACACATAAGCAGTTTTTCTTTTCACTGACACTTACATGGCAACATTTATTCCTCACACTGACAGCCCCATATTTTGCATTGCTATTAAACTCTTCAATTTACTGTGGTGTGCCATAACCATTGTCACTAATTTAGCACATGCTGCAACCATTAAATATATTGCAGGAAGCTATGCACACCATTCTTATCCCACCCTGCCCCACTATTGTACCCACTTCCTAATCCACCCTCTGTCCCATCTCCATTCTCAAGCCCATTTATTTTCATAAGTGCCTATGTATGCAGGGGGATTGCTGGGATAGTAAGGCCCCATGCACACGAGAAGCAAATGCAAACACATGTAAACTCAAGTTTTCAAAGGCAAAAAACGTTTTTCGCGGCGTTTTGCCGCGTTTAGCTGCGTTTGCGGCTATCAGCGTTCATAACAAATACATTGTAGACCCTCCCAAAGCTTTGAAACGCAAAAACGTTTGCATCTGAACCAAAAATTTTGCGTCTGAAAAAACGAGCCTAAACCCAACTGCTTTAAAACGCAAAAAAACTTGAATGTGTGCATGGACACATAGGATAACATTAAATGTGTTCAGGGGCAGTTAAAAAAAATGCCCAAATGCCTCTGAACTCGAGTTTACCAGCGTCTCGTGTGCATGGGGCCTTAAAGACCCTGGGCACCCTCCGCTACCCTACCGTGCATTAAAAGCTGCCTAATGTCACTATGAACAGCACTCATTTCCTATTCTGTTCTCTATATGTTTTTGTATTGCTGACCTCTAGGGAGAGAGACAGATTATCTGCCTGCTGTTTGGTTTTAACTAACAGCTCGAAAGCTTATAATGCAGTTTCCTTCCTGCACTAAAGGCTGAGCAGCACACAAGATGTTTGTGTGTCTGTTAAAAAGACACAAGCAGCTATCACCCACTGGCCATAGGAATTATTAGATGTGGGCCTGAGACCTGAGGCATTTGATTTGAGATCCAGGGCCTGTGCCCCAGGTTCCAGTGCCTAGCAACAACCCAAGTGTTATGCAATAGTCATAGCTCCCAACTGTCCCTGATTTCCAGGGACTGTCCCTGATGTGGGACAAAGTCCCTTTGTCCCTCTTTCCTCTTCACTTGTCCCTCATTTTAGAATGATCTGTAAAGTTGTATATAAAATGCACTTTTTATCTTTCAAAAAGTGTTTCCCAGTGCTAAATCTCTAATCCAATTTCTAAATTATTGGATTAAAGAAATGTGAACCTTTAGGGTACTCGAATTTAGACCTCTTTCCAGGCCTAGTTGCAAAAATTTGGATTTCAAAAGTCAGTATAAAAGAATAGCAGTGGTAAAAAAAAAGCATTTGTTGGGTTAGCGAATACATTTTTTTTGTATAATTATAATTTAAACGGCGTGGCAGGGGGGTGTGCTATGCCTACATATTTTTGCTAATAGGTGTCCCTCATTCCCACCTCAAAAAGTTGGGACATATGCAATAATACCTGGTTTGAGCAGATCCACCGTTACTAAAGAAATCCTAAAGAAAGTGAAAAATATCAGGAGTGAGACAACAACTGATCAGATACAGCAGATTACAAGTGGTTGGATTCCTCTGCAATCTGTCACAAAGAGAAAATAAACCCCCAGTTTATAACAGCAGCTGTCAGCCTTCAAACTACCTCTCTCATATGTTTAAGCATTTAAAGAGATTTGAAGAAGCAAAGAAGACAAAAATCTTTCATCTCCTTCAGGAGGATTTCCACTATTGTCCCAGAGCCAGATAAGGGAGACTAGATCATGAACAATCAGATGATCATTAGTGATTCATAATTGTGTCGTGCTTCCAAATATATGCCCTTTCTTTGCAGAGGAGGCGTGTCTCTTTCAGGGCTGTGGAAAAGGGGGTATCACATGTTTTTTTGTACAGGGTCCAGGCCAGCAGGGGGCCCAGGCAGCAAGGTGAATCGTATTTGGGCAGGGGAGGTGATCGGCATGGCAGGGGGCAAGCTGGTTTCTTCTCCCCCCTGCTGGATTTCACCTGCTGCAGGGAGCGCCATGCAGGAAATTGGTTCCAGTGCCTCACTGATCACACTCCCTGTGCACCATATGTGTCCCCCTGCTGCCCAGGCCCCTATGTGCTCCCCTTACCCCCTGTGCTGCCAACTTCCCTCCTCTTCTTCCTGCTGGAAGCTGCAAGCTCACACAATAGTATCCTTCAGGATGGAGAGTGAGGTGAGGTTTCCGATAAATATTTTATATTTACCAGTCCCTTCCTCTCCTGAATGAACACAATGAGTGATCACTACTCACTGTGTTCATTCATAACGGAAGCATACTAACCTGTGTTTATGTGGGGGGGGGGGCACAGAGCACAGCCACACATTGCAGTGGAGCCTATGCTCCCACACACAATGTCCTGCTCTAGATCACAGCAGTGAGTCACAAAGCTCTCCTGAATCTGATGCAGACTCTGAGTTGATGTCCTTAGGGTGCTGCACAATCTATGAAATGTGAATAGGCTATTACTAACCTTCTTACAAACCTGCAGCACTTTATACAGTAGATAGGACTGACTCATCTAGTCCTTGCAAAATCACTGCATGTTGCACATGAAACTAATAATATTGAACAATGCAGCACTACTATAGGGTCACATCTGTATGATCTTGAAAATAGACATTGTGGGAATAATATTGCACTAAAGCTGTCTGTATACTAGTAGAATTTTATAGGACATTTTTAGTTTAACAGTGAAGAGGAGAAGGAAGGAAGGAAATTGTTATTGAACAACCACATTTCTAGCAGTGTATATGGTTTTCACTTGGGAAATTACATTCAGGTAAAAGCAAATTACATTTTGGTGATTTTTCAAATGACAATTTTTCAGTCATCGAATGTACAAAGAATTTTTGTGTGAATATTCGTACTAATATTCATACAACAGTTGTTTAACAATCTACTAATGTATAGCTAGCTTTAGAGGTATTCCAGAAGCCACAAGCCCTAATTATTTGGAGGTCACAGTCTAAGCCAATGTTTCTCAACCTTTTCTAAGTCAGGGCACCTGGTATTACATAAATGGCCCGGAAATACCTTGGAGTTCATGAGAATAACTGGAGTCAGTGTTTACACAAAGATAATGTTCAGCCTAATTTCCTCACAATTTTTATATAAAGCATCTGTAAAATAAATCAATGCATTAATTATTGCATTAAAAAATGCACGTGACTATACCAAAGTTGGATCGAAGTAGCTTCACAAAAACATCTAAGCAATGCATATTTTATACTACTCTGTATATGACAATAAAATATTCAACAAACAATGATTTCCAGATAATGAGATCTTCAAATGCACCATGAGTATATGACAGTACTGTACTGTTTCCAAGTATTACTTTCTCTCCAAGTTAATTCTTTGAAGAGAAATTACTGAGTCTCATATTGTGCTGCATGTGCTTTCATCTATTGTGTCCTGTTAAAACTGTCCCAATCCTCTTAACAGTGCAATCACATCTAAGACCTTGGAACATTTAAAGAAACAGGTCACTAATTTGGAATGTAACTTATACAATGAGATATGATTCTTTCTTATTCACATATATTTTATTAATATTTTTACGTAACAGGTTTATTTTCTTATTCAGTTGATTGTTTAAATTAATTACATTACCATTATCTTAGTGTTAGGTAACCATATAATCCATACTGTATTATAAAAGATTAACAACTTTGTATTAGAAAGGCTGGGCATTATACAATACATTTTAATATATAAGAATTCAATAGCCACCCAAAGTGCTTGACGTGTATCCTCAGGGCACATGGGAATTTTGTAAAACGCTGATTATTGCACGTGTGGGTATATAGCTCTACTAATAACTTGCATTGCTATGAAGATCTTTGGTTCTGTTCTAATTGATTTTATTTATATTACAGTTAAGCAGTTTTAGCTCATTCTCCACAGTGTATGTAAAATCTGCAAAATATCAGAGCTGGAAAATGTTGCGGCCTTTGCATTTAGGGACAACAATACTGTGCTGGCATTGTTGACTTGCAAGTGAAAAGGAAAATCTGTGGGCGTAAGCTCACAACATCCCAAAAAGAGAAAGTGGATAGGTCCTTGTGTATGTTGACTGAATGTCTTCGACACAAGGACAGAAACAAATTCTGTGGGGAAAAGGTATAGTAGACCATGACATGAATAAGCCGTTTGTCCTTCTAATGTTTTACAGCATCATTACTGACATGCTATACTTCACTGGCTGCATGGTGCTGAAGACTTGCTCGTAGGTAAATTGGCCCAAATATGTGTATGCATGCATATGAGAATTATATTAGATTGTAGGCTCCATGAGAGCAGGAATGAATACCAGCCAAAAATGGAGCTGATTGTTTTCCTGCAACCATGGGTTACAGCGGTGGTCATCAACCCTGTCCTCAGGGCCCATTAACAGGCCAGGTTTGCAAGATAACTGAAATACATCACAGGTGATATCATTTGCTGCTCAGTGATTGCAGCATTCTAGTCTGCATCTCCCCAAGGTAATACATAAAACCTGTCCTGTTAGTGGGCCCTGAGGACAGGGTTGATGACCACTGGGTTACAGGAAAGAAATGTGCTTGATTTCCCCATCAAGACAGTTAGTGTTGATATGGGAAACCCTCCTGCCTGGCCATTGTCTTCTTCTGGCAGGGGGGGGGGGATGGGTCCGGGCAGTGTTGCCAACCATCAGTATTTTTACTGGCAGCCAGTAAAAAATAGTCACTTTTCTCCTGCCAGTAAATGCCAGTGACAGAAAAAGGCTGCCAGTAAAAAATATGGCTGTGACGCCCAACCAAGACCCTCCGAGTGCCTGCTACAGTGTGTTTGGGCAGCGCCAGCAGGGGCAGATCTGGCAGAGATGGTGCCTGAGTGTGTTGTGTGATGTCATGGCACAAGGTAACTTGAACGGAGCGGCCGGACCCTCGTGTGCAGGTTTGTAGGATGGGGAGCAAGGGTGCCTACCCCTTCTAATTTCTTTTGCTATATCAAAAATAAAATAAAAAATATGTTTTTGTGCCCTAATATCTACCTTAAATCACATTGCTAATTGTATATCATACTTGTTTATAGACTAAATACTGAAATTTGCAATTGAAACATTTATTTTTGTATCTTTTGGAAATGCCAGTAAAAACTGGGCTGTGCCAGTCAATTTTGGGTGTTGTTTCAGTAAATTTCAATCTGGTAGGTTGGCAACACTGGGGTGGGGGGGGGGGGGGGGTTGGGTGGTCATAGCCGTCCCCGCCAGGAGAAGACAGTTATTATCGCTGGAGGCTATAGCTCCTGCTTGTAATAATGGCAAGTGAATCCGGAAGGTTGATTGTACCCAAATTGATCGATTGATCAACTTGGTACATTCAGCCTGCCCATTGATGGTTCAAATCTCGGCCAGTTCAGCAGGAATCATGTATGGCAGGCCCACGTAGTGGATATACAATATATAAGGTTAAAAAAATAGAGCTGCTGTAGGTATAAAATAGAAGCATCATTTCTCATTTACCTCTGCTACAGGCAAAAGCCTAACTATTCTGGGTAGTGTTGGAGTTTTCCTCTGCGCTCTTATTCCCCCACATATCTTTTAAACAATTTCTTTGATGGGTTGCCTCCTTGGTTAACAGGAATGTGTGGAAGGTGGTGAGCAAGCTCAATCACTTCCAGTAAGTGCAGGAGCATTGCTTGGTGGGAGCCAGCTTTTGGCTCTACCAGAGGCTGCATGAAGTAGTGAAGGGTTACAACACTGTCCAGATTTTACTGTTGTTTGTTGACTTGTTTGGATTTTTTTTCACTTTCTGTCCCAAGTGCAACAATGTCAAGACAGGAAATGGGGGGGGGGGGTATGAGGGGAGCTCTCTAAAATGAACACAATGGCAATAAAAAAAAGATTTATTAGTTGAGTGGGGAAAGTTAGAACCAGCTTAAAACACACTTTTTTTTTTTAGAGCGGAGCTCCACCAAGAATTTTTTTTTTTAAATGCTTTTTTTTATACATACCTGAAGTGCCAGTTGCTAGGCAGATCGTCCTAATCTGCCACTTCCTGATCCGCGGTCCGTCTTCTCAGTGGCGTCACTAGGGTTGGTGTCACCTGGTGCGGTAAAATATGGTGTCACCCCCCCCCCCCCCCAATAAAAATGTTCAAATATTTTTTACCCTACTGTTTGCTCTCTGTTCTCCTTTCTTCCCCTTTTCTCTCTCTCCCTATCCATCTTTCTTGTGCGTTCTATCCCTTCTTCTTTCTCTCCATTTTTTGTCCCCTCCCCCCACCTCTCTTTCTCCAGAACCGCAAATCACATCTCAGGAGCCTCTTCTTTCTTCTGTTCTTTGGCTGCCTCCTGTGGAATGCTGGAGCGGTGTCTTCTGTGACCTTGTGTGTGTCCCAGGAGACATCATCCATTCACGTCACGCGCATGCGCAGTAGGGAATCGGGCGGGGGAAGCCGAGGATGTCGGCAGGGCAGCCGAGACCCGAGTGATTGCTCCGCTTTGGCTGCCGTCATCGAGGGAACCCTGGATAGGTAAGGCTCCTTATTAAAAGTCAGCAGCTACAGTGTTAGCTGCTGACTTTTATTTTTAATTTTTTTCCTAACCGGACCTTCGCTTTAAGGTATATCATGTTAGACAGTGCACACAAAATCTATGGCCTATAATAGTGGAGACCCCAGTAGGTAAGTTTTGAAGATCAGGAACAATTTCACCATGATCTTTTAAACTTACATTTTTGATGACTTCCACCTTTTACTGCAGAGTGGTCTCTAGCAGTACCCACACTAAAGCTGGCCATACATGGATGGAAATTTGGTCCAAATTTGGTCCATGTATGGCAATTCCCGTTCATGAGAAGTTGACCTATTCTCTCATAAACTGGCTTGTTGGAAAATTTTACTTCAATCAGTGTATGCAACCAAACGGCTGCAGCGCTGATCAGCGCTGATCAGTGTATTCTGATGGTGGGGGGAGTCCTGCTGTCATAATGCAGTGGAGAGGATTCCCACATCCACCTTGAGTGTGTAGATTAGGGAACTGGTTCAGTTTTAGTCATGTGTGCCCAGCTTTAGTCCTTCTAAGTCCTTCTGTTTAAGTCACAAGCTGCATTGTTGTCAGGAGAAGGAAATTTCAAAACAGTTTCACATAGTAGCTTTCTAGTTTGCAGAGGCACACTACACACTACAAGAATTATATTTTATTATAGCTGAATTATTATAGAAAGTTTGCCCCCTGATTTTGTATGTATTATTCTATGTATATCAGGGCTCAAAATTTCAAGTCCTGAGCTACTAGCCAGGCCTCAAGGGTTACTCGCCACCAGTTGCCCCACCCAACCCCCACCATGTCCCGCCCCTAGACACACCCTCATAAATTATCTCATGAAATGACAATGTTTTATGCAGAATTAAGTTATAAAAATAACCATGTGCCATGTGGAGCCATGTGTCCCCAGTGCAGCCTGTGTCCCCAGTGGAGCCATGTGTCCCCAGTGGAGCCATGTGTCCCCAGTGGAGCCATGTGTCCCCATTGCAGCCTACCTGTGTTGGGTAAGAGAGAAGAGAGCCAGGCAGCTGCGACTCTCCTCTCTCTTCCCCTAAATTCACTCCTTGCTCGCCCCCCCCCCCCTGGTCCCAGGCAGCCCACACTCGCCAGCCCTCAAAATCCACTCGCAAAATGCGAGCAGGCGAGTGGAAATTTTGAGGGCTGATGTATATAGTTGCATAAGGCCTTCAGATATGTTTACTGCTTACATGCTTTTTCTCATTTAAATTAAGTCACGTTCAAATCTAAGGGATTATTAACAGTAGGGCACACCTGCAGGAAAACCATTGCCATCTTAAGGCTCAACTTTAGGCAAATATAAAGGACACAAATGAATGCAGACATATACCGTATATACTTGAGTATAAGCCGATCCGAATATAAGCCAAGTCACTTAATTTTACCACAAAAAACTGGGAAAACATATTGACTCGAGTATAAGCTTAAGGTGAGAATGCAGCAGCTACTGTAAGTGGAAAAGAGGATCAACAATGCCCATTTGCAGCTTTACTGTGCCCATTTGCACTCCTCACTGTGCCTATTTGCACGCCTCACTGTGCCCATTTGCACGCCTCACCTCACTGTGCTCATTTCAGCCTGACCTCACTGTTGCCACTGCAACCTGCCCTCACTGTGCCCATTGCAGCCTTACCTCACTGTGCCCACTGCAGCCTGACCTCACTGTGCCCACTGCCCTCACTGTGCCCACTGCAGCCTGCCCTCACTGTGCCCATTTCAGCCTTACTTCACTGTGCCCACTGCAGAAAACAGATTTACTCTCCAAATTTGGAAAGGTTTCCTCACAGTAAGAGCTGTGAAAAATGAATCTATCCATGGCCGCTGCTGCCACCCCCTATTCAGGTGTCCAGAATCCGGGTGCCTGAATTACAGTGGCAGGGGTGTTTTTTTTTAGCACCTGATTAGAGCCATAGGCTCTAACAGGCTTCAAAATAAGGTGGACTCGGAGCGCAGAGTATTGCAGCTGGAGTCCACCCAGATGTGTTAGAAAAGCGAATTAATATTTGCATTTCTAACACTGAATCGCCTCTCCGCCAATCAGAAAGCGTGGGTCTGTTACCCGTTTCCCGGCTGAAAGGTTAGGAGGAGGGGAGGAGACGCAGTGATCTCAGAAGGATACAATAGATGCTGCAAGAGGCCTGTTGCAACCTGTCCCCTGCCCAATGTGCCTGATGATCCCCAATGTGCCTGATGTGCCCGCTGGTCGGGTAAGTGCTGGTGGACTGACAAACAGCAGGGGGGGTGTAGTTGAGGTGCTGCAGAAGGGGGGTGGTTGCTTGCTATCCCCCAAACAAAAAACCACCAGCCACCACTGAACCAGACTAAATATGTACTATAAAAAAAACAATTGGGTATACACTTTTACTTTGTGATAGTCTAAATACTACATTATCTATTTAGAAGGAGTAATTCATAACACACTGGCATTAATCATTGCCCAATCAAACAATATTTTATATGCAAACAAATTATTTTGTAACTTGTGCCATCTCATTTGATTTGCAGGAGAGCGAGAATGTGACCAGATCTTGAAGTAGGTTTGGTAAAGGAGGCAGCGTGGAGGCTGATTATGGAGCATCTGGAAAAGAGGCAGAGTAGAACTGATCATAGACTGTGAGAAAGAAAGAGGAGAAGACATAATAGCAGTTATTCAGGATGTTAGGAGGGATAGAGGAGGCAAAAAAATAACTGGATGTGGACTAACGTCATAGAAGAGGACACGTGAAAGCTAATCATGGCAGGGGCTGGAGATGAGAAGTGGCTAAACATAAAACATTGGAGAACAAGTCACAGTAGGTGCTAAATGGAGAAGAAAGTACAGAGGCTGATAGTCAACTGATCATGCAAATAAAGAGAGGATAGTTAGGCTTGAGCTGATTGATAGGGGCCTCCTGTTGTCAAGGCTGTTAAACCAGTTTCCAGACATGAGGGCCCAGGAATACAATAGTTTTTTTAGAGATGGTGAACCGAATCTCCAACATCATCTATCTGGCACCACAGTACATTCACCACACCAGTTGTTTGTCAAGCTCTTGGCCTAGATAGGAGTACTTAATTGACTTCAGTGGCTGTTCTCATAGTTCCAGGCTCAGTTCCTGAGCGGTTACATCCCACTTCTGGGACCTGTGCTAGACTGATGCCCAAACAACATAAATGGTGCACTGCAAGAACGTTTCAAGTTAATTTACTGACTGGCTGTAACTGACTGGGTGTAACACCACCACCACTCCTATCCAAAATCTGCTGCTATAAGGGGTGTCTCCAGGTATTGGCTAGGGCACCAGTTTTACACCAGACTCATTTTAGTAAAGCATATTGTAAGGCAAACTGCTGTTGCCCTACTTCATGTAATCATTTAGCAGTTACACCCACTTTGCATGCTAATATCTTCCACACACATTATTTAGAAGATATTTCTTTATTTTGTTTAGCTCTTTACTGCAGCAAACTCGTTACAAAAGTTAATCAAACAAAACTGTCAGTTTTATCCAAACTATGGTGGCAATAATTTCTACCTTACGGCAAACGTTCCAAATATGTGTTTATCCCTTAAGCCCTGTACATAGGATCGGTTTTCTCGTCGGGAAACAGTCGAAATAGGGAGCAGGTTCTCTAGTTTTCCTGAGCAGTTTTCTCGTCGGGAAAACTGCTAGGGAGCATACACACGGACGGTTTTCCCGTCCAAAAGCTCTCATGGCAGTTTTCCCAATGGGAAAACCGGTTGTGTGTACGAGGCTTTACACAATGTTCTTGCTTTGGACGATAAGTAGGATACTGCAGTGCATCACTTCACAAATTACCCCACACGTGTCCTAGTACTCCATGGACCCAGGGCATAACTGTAGACCCCTCTGCCCAAAGGGAAAGCGCCTCTCACTCAAAATCTATACATGTATGACTAGTCTTAAACTTCACCACTATTTCCAAGAGCTTGAAAATCTAAATCTAAAGCCAACGTATTTTGATGCCATAATTTCACATAACCCCTTTAAGATATAGGCATAGGTTTTCTAATGTATATATTATAGAATTTTGGGTGGGATAAACGGCCCTAAAAAGTCTGGTGGTCTGGAACAGCCTACACCTACTTCCTAGGTTGTGGTAGTTTTTGTGGTTAACAGCTCGAGATAAAGATTGTGTTTCCCAGGAATCTGAGGCTTTGAAGTCCAGCCTCAAGCTTATGACAGCACAGTGGCTTAGTGGTTAGCACTCCTGCCTGGCAGCACTAGGGTTGTTGGTTCAAATCCCACAGCGCTACCTGCCCAGCGTTTGCATGTTCTCCCTGTGCCTGTGTGCGTTTTCTCTGAGCTATGCTTCAAAGACATGTTGGTGGGTTAAATTGACCCTTGTATATGTACTGTATGTATGAATGTGAGTTAGGGACCTTAGATTGTGAGCTCCTTGAGGGCAGGGACTTAATTGAAGGTACAATATATGTGAAAATTGTTGTCGCTATAAAAGTACCTATGATAGATAAATAATGACAGGCCACTTTGATCTCACCTAAATAGCGCAGGCCAAGGAGCAGAATTCTACTGTCAGGTTCTTGGCACTACATACAGTAGCTCAAACTTTGGAGTGGAACACCAAACTGGGCAGTGCAGTAGCCACTTCTAGGACCAACTTCGCGTTAGAGTCCCTTTTTAAGACTACAGATTTCACTTCCTGTTTACTCACATGTATTCATTAATTTTGGCTGAGCAATGTAAAACATGCCATTATTATATTATTATATGCACAATTATATTGTCTGTTTTATACTTGTATTTCATTTTGACAATATACAGACACATTATTGTGCCCTTAACACAGGCTTGACAAGAGAACATCTAGGTCTTTATGAGATTCTTCTAATTATCTTAGATCTACTTATCTATTTTAGCCAACACATGGTGCATTTAGTTAAGCGGTGTCACTCCCTCTGCTGTGCTCCTTGCACAAACCAGCCACAGCAACATAGGAACACAGATCTACAGAAATCAACAAAAATTGAACTGACCTACACTACAAATTTTTCCTAAATATAAAAGATTGCTGAAGTGTGGATTTATGCTTTAATCATCCTTTAAATATCGAAGATGGAAGACAATGAAAAGACCTGGAGCAGCAGAGAAACAGGAGGAAGACATTTTAAATCGGTAACAAAGAGTTTTGAAAAAAAATAAGCTTAGTCTCTTTCAAGAGTATATCTTGGACCTATTACTAAGTTTCTATTGAACAGAAGAGGAAAATTCCACCCGAGAGTGTTCATCAGATTTTTAACTGGGAGGAAACTACAAGGATACAACTGCATTTAAGATCTAGTTATAGATAGCCCTTTCTGCAGATTGTGAAATTAGCTTTGATTGTTCTGCAAGACAACAGAAGACACATTGAGAACTCAGTCTGTGGAGGCTGGAACACAAGTCACATGGGTGATAATATATTCTCTCTGGATCATATTTAAAGACAATAAAAAAAAAAGGAAAGGGTGGAAGGGTGGCTCGGTGAATAGGATTAGAGACTGAGAAAGGAGACTGCTCGTATTGCAGGATTTTCTTAAAATGGGTCAGCATCTCAGCGAGGAGACAAATAAAGTGGAAATTGATGTAGCAGAGCTCCAGGAGTGGTATAAGAAGTTTGTGGTAGAATGTCCCAGCGGAACTCTTTTTATGCATGAATTTAAACGTTTTTTTGGCGTGCAAGACAACCAAGAGGCAGCAGACTATGTGGAACATATGTTTAGAGCCTTTGATAAAAATGGGGTAAGTTTTGCATACATTCTGTAAAAATATAGTTTTGATAATATTACTGCTAGTTATAGGTGTGCGCAGCCTATTGCATTAGGGCATGGGTGCTCAACCTGTGGCCCTCCAGCTGCTCAGCCTTGCAATGCCTCATGGGACTTGAAGTTTTGGAACAGCTGGATGGCCACAGGTTGAGCACCCATGCATTAGGGTGTGCACCCTAAAGCTCAAACACACATGTCCTATAAATATATAGGGCAATGGACGGTGTCGGTAGAGCAGTGGACGATGTCAGTAGGGCAGAGGTTGATGTCAGTAGTTTTTTTTTTTTTTATGATTACATTTTTATAATTGCATTATTTTTTTATAATATTTTTATACAATCATTTTTATTATTGTTTTTTGCAATTTTTTTAGGTGCCCCATTGGGGGCCTTGGTGAAATATCAGGGGTCTAAACAGGCCCCAGATGTCTCACTTTTGAGCCAAATAAAGGGACTGGGGACAGAGATTCCCCAGTCTCTCAACCAAGCAGCTGGGGGAATCTGCCCCTCACAGGGTGATTAGGGTGTGCCCAGGCACACTTGGCACACCCTGTGCGCACGCCTATGCTGCTAGTCTTTAATTTGCAAGTTTTTCATTGGCACACAAATATAACTTGTACTGGCTTGCCAAAAAGAAGATCCTCATATAGGGTTGGTATAACCCCAAAACCTTAGATAGATAAAGTTATATGTTTGTTTGTTGTTTGAGTTTCTTCCAGGTAGTAGAATATACAGTTATGACAAATTTATTCTGTTTTAATGGGTTATAAAAAAATGTGTATGGTTATATATGAACTTGTTCTAGGTTCATAAGACAGTAGGTTTAATTGTGAAGGATTGTACTGATTGGTAACATACTGTATACTATGTAATATTACATAGTTACATAATTAGTAAGTGATGACCTTAAAGTGAATAACTCACCACCAAGTTCACTATATGAACCCATTGGGGTTAATTTACTAACACTGAAAAGTGCAAAATATGGTGCAGCTCTGCAGAGAAACCAATCAGCTTACTTTGTCAAAGCTTACGTGAACAAGCTGAATTTAGAAGCTGATTGGCTACCATGCACGGCTGCACCAGATTTTGCACTCTCCAGTTTTAGTAAATCAACTCCACTATGCATTTGTACATGTTGATCACATCCCCCCTTAATCTCCTCTTCTCAACAGAGAAAATGTCAGTTTCCCTAATATTCTGCAAAGAGCAAATAACATGTTAACACAGTATGGGTGGGCAAAATAAATGGTCCTTTCAATGTAAATATAAAAAAAAGCTGCTATGAAGATCTCTGGGTACAACTATTTATTTAAAACTCTTGTATCTAGCTTTTTTTGTGAAACATTTTACCAGCATGAGCTTACAAATACTCTTTATTTGTCAATTAGCCCTGGTATTTTCAGCTTAAAAAGAGAAATTCAGATTTCAAATTTCAGGCTTCAAATTCATGGTACTTGACAGACCATGAAGCATTGATTACTCTGCAGATTGAATCCAAAGTTCCCACAGCCAGATTTGAATCGTTGGAGCCTGTAGGCACATACATTTTGGCTTTCAAGCCTCGTACACACGACCGAAGAACTCAACGGGCGAAACACATCGTTTTCCTCGTCGAGTTCCTTGTTAGGCTGTCGAGGAACTCGACAAGGCAAGTTTCTCCATTCCCGTTGAGGAAATAGAGAACTTGCTCTTTTTTTGGCTCGTCGAGTTTCTCGACAGTTTCCTTGACGAAAATGTACACACGACCGGTTTCCTCGGCAAAAAAATATCTCCCAGCAAGTTTCTTGCTGGTTTTTGCCGAGAAACTCGGTCATGTGTACGAGGCCTTACAGTAACACCCATGTCACTTGTTTTCCCACTCCTAACCTGGATTAGAATATTGTGATAATGTAAAACCTTATATTTGATGACTATTCCTACTGATTATGATAAAAAAAAATAGTGGCCAATTATTATACAGAAAAAACGACCTCTGCTGCCTATTGCCATGTGCCTACTGTGCTGAATCTGGCTGTGAAATTCTCATAGTTTACATACATATTGTGAAAATAGGAGGCATACTAGGAATTGATGGCTTAGGTCAGGGGTGCCCAACCTTTTGAAGAGCTAGGACCACTTAAGCGACTTGGTAACCGGTCGCAGGCCACAATGAGCGGAGCGGGTGCATAGCATGTACGTGTCTGTTCTGTATATGCAGAGTGGACACGGAAGCAGCCCACGATACTTTTTAGCAGATTGTATTGGAGGTAGAACACAAGTCGATTTATGTCTGCCACTACTTAGAGGTGAATGGAGGGACCAATTGGTCGGACTGTCGGACTGACCGTGTGAAAGGGGCCCAAGGCGGCTTTCACACTGATGAGCTGCGGTTTACCCGCACCACGGGTGCAACGCAGTGTACCTTTTGGCTTTCCTGCACTTTGCAATAGACTTCTATTATATTCTGCAGGTTTGGTGCACTTTCAGAAATCTCACCAAACTCGCAGGTAATAACAGAAGTCTAATGCCGCGTACACACAGTCATTTTTCGGCATGTCCAAAAAACAACGTTTTTCCAACTTCATCATTAAAAACTATGTTGCCCACACACCCGCGTTTCTGAAAAATGATGAACAAAGCGTGGTGACGTACAACACGTACGACGGCACTCTGAAGGGGAAGTTCTATTCGCCTTTGGGCTGCTTTTAGCTGATTCCTTATTAGTAAAAGACGATTCGCGCTTTTTTGTCTGTTACAGCGTAATGAATGTGCTTACTCCATTATGAATGGTAGTTTTACATGAACGAGCGCTCCCGTCTCATAACTCGTTTCTGGGCATGCGCGGGTTTAAAACGTTGTTTTAGCCCACACGCGATCATTTTTTACAACCCGAAAAACGACATTTTAAAAAACGACATTAAAAAATGCAGCATGTTCGAATTTTTTTTTGTCGTTTTTCAGAAGCCGAAAAACGATGTGAAGCCCACACACGATGATTTTAAATGACGTTTTTAAAAACGTCGTTTTTTTCATGCCGAAAAACGACCGTGTATACGCGGCATAAGGCTTAGTGCAGGTAACCCGCAGGTGCGCTGCACTACACCTGTGGATCAGTTTGAAAGCAGCCCAGTAACCACTGCAGAAAAGTTATGCCCATATATAGACAGTGGCCCGGATTCAGATAGGAGATACGACGGCGTATCTCCAGATACGCCGTCTTATCTCTGAGTGCGGGCCGTCGTATCTATGCGCCTGATTCAGAGAATCAGTTACGCATAGATTTCCCTAAGATCCGACTGGTGTAAGTGTCTTACACCGTCGTATCTTAGGCTGCATATTCACGCTGGCCGCTAGGTGGCGCTTCCATATAGTTACACAAGGAATATGCTAATTGGGTATTTACGCTGATTCAGAAACGTACGTCCCGCCGGCGCATTTTTTTACGTCGTTTACGTTAGGCTTTTTTCGGCGTATAGTTACCCCTGCTATATGAGGCGTAGCTGATGTTAAGTATGGACGTCGTTCTCGCGCCGAGTTTTGTAAATTTTACGTTGTTTGCGTAAGTCGTTCGCGAATAGGGCTGGACGTCATTTACGTTCACGTCGAATCCAATACGTCCTTGCGGCGTACTTTGGAGCAATGCATACTGGGAAATTTCATGAACGGCGCATGCCCCGCTAAAAAAAAACTTAAAAAATGCGGGGTCATCCTAAATTTGAATAAAACACGCCCACAACATCCCCATTTGAATTAGGCAGGCTTACGCCGCCACACATACGTTACGCCGCCGTAACTAAGGGCGCAAGTTCTTTCTGCATACGGAACTTGCGCACCAAATTTACAGCGGCGTAACGTATCAGAGATACGTTACGCCCGCAGAAAGATGCGCTCATCTTTCTGAATCCGGGCCTGTGATTTTAGTAATAAACTGACCTTTAATAACAGTATTCTATTCCATCCCAGGGCAGGAGGTCGAGGGTCACATCAGAGGGCTCCGTGGTCATTGGTAAAGCCAATGTGTTAATGCAAGTACAGACTAGAGAAAGCTTGGACCAAGAAACGTTTGATTAGATTGTAGTGTGTATGCTCAGGTCACACTACTGCGACCTAAAAGTCACGCAACTTATGGTGCAACTTTGCCAGGCAACTTCCTGATTGACTTGATGCGACTTGAGTACTACTTTGATGCGACTTTAAAGCGAGGGAGGGGCTACACTACAGTAAATGCCTGGATAATGTCGGATCCAAATCCCATCAATATAAATGAGGATCTGACTTCCATTACCTACTTTTACCCCCTTCCTTCCCAGGCCAATTTTGAGCTTTCAGTGCTGTCGCACTTCGAATGACAATTGCATGGTCATTCACATGTACACATATGACATTTTTATAATTTTTTTCACACAAATAGAGCTTTTTTTTGGTGGTATTTAATCACCACTGTTTTTTATTTTTTTATTTTTTATAAACAAACAAAAAAAGACAGGACATTTTGAAAAACCCCCAAAATGTTTTTATAGTTTCTAAAATTTTTCAAACAGGTAATTTTTCTCCTTTGCTAATGTGCGTTGATGAGGCGGCACTGATCGGCACTGATAGGTTGCACTGATAGACACTGATGAGGCAGCACTGATAGGTTGCACTGATGGGCACTGATGAGGCGGCACTAATGGGCACTGATGAGGCTGCACTGATGGGTGGCACTGATAGGTGGCACTGATGCATGGCACTGATGGGCACTGATAGGTAGCACTGAAGGACACTGAGAGGCGGCACTGATGAGCACTGGTAGGCAGAACTGATAAGTGACACTGATGATGAGGCACTGATGGGCACTGTTTGGCAGCACTGATGGGCACTGATTAGCATTACTGATGGGCACTAATAGATGGCACTGGTGGGCACTGATAAGCAACTCTGATGGGCACTGAGGAGACCGATGTCATTGGCTTACAGCTGATCATGTGGTAAAGGACCACTGTGATTGGCCATTTACCCTGATCTGTGATCATCAGAGTCCCAAAGATTCTGCGATCACAGAGCGCGCCGCCTGCAGGCAGCGCCAGCACAGGAGGACGTCCATGGATGCCCTGCTGGCATTTTAAGCCTGCGTTGTAGCCGTCTTTTGGCTATAGTGTGGGCGGGAAGGGGTTAAAATTTTTTGGGCACAAGTCATATTAAAATCACCTTGAAGTAGTACAGGAACCTTTTCTAAAGTCGGAGCGACTTCAGTAGTGCTAATTAAGACAGCTCTCATCATTGACTAATGGGGGATTTCACATGTCATGCAAAATTTCACATGTCAGTGTGAACTGAGCCTGAGGCTCTTCAAGGTGACTTATATCTGACTTGTGCCCATAGATTTTAATGAAAGTCACCTCCAATTCAGATCCTCATCTATATTAATGCGATCTGGATCTGATATTACAGGAATAATACCCAGGCATTCCTTTCGGTGTAGCCCCTCCCTCGCTTCAAAGTTGCATCAATTTGCCACAAAATAGTACTCAAGTCACCAGTAAATCGCCAGGAAGTTGCATGGCAAAGTCACACTATAAGTAGCAATACACTCAGTTGAACCAAGTCTTTGTAAATCTCTACTAAATTGGGCTAAAAATCTTGCATCTACAATTGGATAATATAATTCCTATATGTTTAAAAACCACTTGTCGACTGCCCCATAGCACATAGTCCTCTGGCACCCGCTGATTGTTCAGTACGCTGATAGAATGGCAGTCTGCCTTTGTAAACAAGGCCGATTGCCGTTCTGTCAGAACAGAAGACATGGATCCTGTGTTCCTGTAAAGCAGAAACACAGATCCATGCCTTCCACTAGTAAAAGCATCTCCCTCACAACACTAAAACACCAACTAGGCACACAGGTAACACTTTGATCGCCCCTAATGTTAACCCCTTCCCTGCCAGTGTCATTAGTACAGTGACAGTGCAAATTTTTAGCACTGATCACTGTAATAATGTCACTGGTCCCCATAAAAGTGTCAAAAGTGTCAGGTGCAGTGTTGGCCCGTACATTAGGGGTGCCGGGGCACCACCCCCTCTATCCACAGCCACCACCCCCATGCCCTATCCACAGGTCAGTATTTTGCAGGACCGCCATCCCCCTATTCATGTGTCCGGCCCCTTTCAGGACGTCGGGGGGGGGGGGGTGAATTACAGCGGCGGCAGTTTTTTTGAAGCTCCTGACTAGAGCCAGAGGCTCTAATAGGCTTTTTTTCCGAGGTGATTGTAGCTGTATTAGTGCAATTGTGACAGAGAAAATTGAGCACTGTCCGTGATACTTTTTTTTATTTGCACTAACATTAAATTTTAATAAAAAAAGTATCACGGACAGTACTCAATTTTCTTCTTTTTTTTTTCAAAATTGTCAGTTGTTTTTCATTTATAGCGCAAATAATAAAAAACGCAGAGGTGATCAAATACCACCAAAAGAAAGCCCTTTTTTTGGGGAAAAAAAGGACATCCATTTTTCTTTGGGTACATCATTGCATGAACTCACAATTGTCAGTTAATGCAGTGTTGTATCACAAAAAATGGCCTTGTCAGGAAGGGGGGTAAAGTGGTTAAAGAATATCTAAACCTAAGAACAGTTGTAGAATGTTGAACCATGCTATACATTGATGAATGCAGAATGTTTGGCATTCAAATGGTACTCTTTATTGGCTAACTTGGGTTATTAAAGAAGAAAGCTTTTGGGATAACTGATTCATCAGGCGTCACCTGGTTTCATCAGCCCCTCATCAGGTTTTATACATTTCTAGAAAATAGTTCTGACACTCAACTATTTATAAACAGACTTACAAGGAGGGGCATTGAAATATACATATTTAAAAAAATATATATATACATACATACATACATACATACATACATACATACATGTATGTATGTATGTATGTATGTATGTATATGTATGTATATGTATGTATGTGTATGTATATATATATGTATGTATATGTATGTATATATGTATGTATATATATATATATATATATATATAATTGACATACTAATGGTGGGTTTATTGATATTAAAAAAAAAAAAAACAATGAATCTGCATATATATTTGTTCAGTGCAAATTGGGAAAAAACAAGTGTTCTTTCGACGATTTTCTCTTCTGAATGAATTATCTTTTATTACGAGCAGCAGTAAAATACCACATTATTAAAACTAGACTATGCTGAGAAGCAAAACAATGCATACATGTTTGTAAATAGAGACACCATATAGCAATTCTAGAGAACACAAGAGAGAATAAGCAAATGAATGGCAATGATTACATTTATTTTCTAGATCCTTCTAGCGTTAGAATTGTTACATTGTATCTCTGTATGTATGCATTTTGTATGCTCCTCAGCTCCATCTAGTGGCCATAATGCATTATTTCACCACTGTTCATAATAAAAGGCGATTCATTTAGAAGAGAAAATATCTCAGAACATTTGTTTTTACCCAGTTCACACAGAATAAATGTACATGCTGATTCGTTGGGCAGATAGCTATGCAACCCTTTTGTGTAAAGCCTTGTCTCTGACAATAGACTTTAGCAATAACATGTGTCAAGAAAAAAACTGTTGTATATACTGTATATACTGTATAAACTTAAATGTTCATATTAAATGTTCATATTTCAATGCTCTTCTCTGTAACTCTCCATGTAAATATTTGAGTTTCAGAACCATTTTTAAAAAAAGTATACAACCCGATAAAGGGATCTGAGTTATCCCTAAAGCTTGCATCTTAATTAAGCTAGACAATAATGGGGAACACCTAAACTCCCAAATTTCTGCACAAACAAAGAACACAAATATTACACAATACAACTTAGCAGTCCTTAGATGTGGTGGCTGCATATGTTTTATTTATTTAAGTCTTTTTTCCACAAATACAGAAAAAAATAACTTGTTCATCTTGCCAGAATTCTTGTAAATCCCTGTGATACAATGTTATCAGCTTTTCCAGCTGTCTTCTGCGAACCTAAAAACAGTGGGCCAGATTCATGTAGAATTACGGAGGCGTAACCTCCTATCCCATTTACCGCCGCAAGTTTTCGGTGTAAGTGCTTGATTCACAAAGCACTTGCCTGTAAACTTGCGGCGGCGTAGCGTAAAGCCATCCGGCGCAAGCCCGCCTAATTCAAATGGGACGTGTACCATTTAAATTAGGTGCGTTCCCGCGCCGAACGTTCTGCGCATGCTCCGTTAGGAAATTTCCCGCTGTGCTTTGTGCGAAATTACGGCGCCCCGACGTGTTTTTTGAACGGCGACGTGCTTTACGTCCTTTCGTATTCCCGGACGTCTTACGCAAAAAAAAAAAATTAAAAATTCGACGCGGGAACGACGGCCATACTTTAACATGGGCTGTCTAATATTACACCACCTAAATAGCAAGTGCAACTTTACGACGGGAAAAACCGACTAGCGACGACGTGAAAGATTGCGACGAACGCGCGTACCTTCGTGGATCGCCGTAAACAGCTAATTTGCATACCCGACGCGGAAAACTACGCGAACTCCATCCAGCGGTCGCCGAAGTATTGCATCCTAAGATCCGAAGGTGTACAAAGCCGTACGCCTGTCGGATCTTAGCCAAATGCCGTCGTATCTTTGTTTGTGAATTACAAATAAAGATACGACGCGGAAAATTTTAAAGTACGCCGGAGTATCAGCAGATACTTTGGCGTACTTTTTCTGTGAATCTGGCCCAGTAATTCCCCAGATGAGATCTTTGTAATCCAAATCAGGAGGGCAGCCTAGAGTGACAATCTGCACCTCCATAGATACAGTCAGTATGGTGAGTGTGAGCATTGTTACTCTAGGACAGGAATTATCACCAGATGAAAAGAAAAGGGAAAAAACGCCTGAAAAACAACCTAGCTACCACATCTAAGGCCCCGTACACACGGCCGAGGAACTCGACGTGCCAAACACATCGAGTTCCTCGGCCAGTTCAGCCCTGAAGCCGCCGAGGAGCTCGGCGGGACGAGAGCTCCCATAGAACAACGAGGAAATAGAGAACATGTTCTCTATTTCCTCGCCGAGGTCCTCGGCCGAAAGTGTACACACGGCCGGGTTTCTCGGCAAAATTCAGCCAGAAACTCGGTCGGAAGCTGAATTCTGCCGAGGAAACTGGTCGTGTGTACGGGGCCTTAGATTTTCTAAGCTGCAATAAAAGAGATTGTTATTTTCAGGCTTAGATACAATTTAACACACATCATGGTTGTTAAATAAACAGTCAGGGTAATGCATATGGGGCCAAATCCTCAAAAGGGATACGCAGGCGGAACTGCTGTTCAGCCTGCGTATCCCTGTGCCTATCTTTGGAACTGATCCTCAGAAGCAGTTTTCCAAAGATAGGCAGAAGATCTGACATCTGTAAGACACTTACACTGTCAGATCTTAGGATGCAGTACCGCATCCGCCGCTGGGGGCATTTCGCGTTGAAATGCCGCTTTGCGTATGCAAATGAGGACTTACGGAGATCCTCAAAGCTTTTCAGCTTTGTTTTTTCTGCGTAAGTTTACGTTTGCATACGTAAAATTAGGGATGCTTTTACAAAGTGTAAACTAGTTACACCTTGTAAAAACAGACCTTTTTTTTTATCGCCGCAATTTTTTTTAAATTTTGAATTTTTTTTTTTGGCGCGTAACTTTTTTTTTACCCGACGCAACTTTATTGTCCCGTCGCAATCCACAAAGCCCGGCGTAACGTAATTTTGCGCACTGCCCGTCGGGAAAATTACGTCACGAGCATGCGCAGTACGGCCGGCGCGGGAGCGCGCCTCATTTAAATTGTCATCGCCCCCTGCAGAAGAGGACCGCCTTGCGCCGGAGACATTTAAGTTACACGGCCGAAAATTTCTAGGTAAGTGCTTTGTGGATCGGGCACTTAGGTAGAAATTTTCCGCCAGTGTAACTTAAATGGTAAAAGTTAAGTTAGACAACGTTTTTGTGGATTTGCCCCATGGTACTTAGAAATTTTACATTTAGATTTTTGACTTAAAGTGATTGTAAACGATCACCTTGTAAAACAAGCCATTCAGTTTAACCACTTCAGCCCCCTTAATGACTAGGCCATTTTTTGCAATATGGCACTGCCTCACTTTAGCTGACAATTGTGCGGTCGTGCGACGCAGTACACATATAAAATTGATGTCCTTTATTTCACACACAGAGATTTATTTTGGTGGTATTTAATAACCTTTTTTTTTTTTCTGTGCTATAAACAAAAGGCCGACAAATTTGAAAAATCTATATATTTTTAAATTTCTGCTATAAAACACACCCAATGATTTTTATTAATTTTTTTTAAATCTAATGTCTAAAAAAATAAATAAGCGTATATTGATTGGTTTGCGTATTCTCCCACTGCTTCACAGAGTACCCTCACCCTTACCCATACACCCACACCAAAGGCGTAGCTTAAATCTTGTGGGCCCCAATGCAAAAGGTGACCTGGGCCCCTCCCCACTACCACCCACCACTTCCACCGTGCATGCCAAGATACTCAAAGTGGCTTAAGAGTTTTCAGAGTACCTCATTACATCAGAGGACAGGGATCACCTCTGGAGAATCAGAGGACAGGGACCCCTGGCAGGTCACTTGGCAGAACTCCTTTCCCATCCCAGCACTGTATACAGCTCCTCCCCCCACACTTACAGGGCTGAAGAATCCCAGCTGGTGACTTGGAGACACTGAGCGGTGCCTTACCTCACCAGTGACATCGGTCCCATCATGGTTACAGGATGGCACTCTCCTCCTCTTGCCCTACTAAGCTTGTTTACCATTCCATGTTGCCAGCACACAGCACAGACACTTTCCCATCCTGGGATGTTCTCACCCCATGCTCCTCTCCATTTAGAAAATGTCTTGCAGCTTCTCCCCAGCCAGGGCTGTCTTAATGAGAGGGCACACCTGGGCACTGCCCAGGGGCCCCAGCTGCATGGGGGCCCCTGCACTTCCCCAAAACAGCTGGTGCTTGAGCCCACCACTCCTCCCCAAAATTGGGGGCCCCATGATGGCACAAGAGTGATACACAGGGGAGGCAGGCTGGCAGCGGTGCGCCGTGAGGTGCAGAACGATACCTGTTTCAAAGGCCAGCAAGGAGGGGCAGGGCGGGAGCGCCAGTGATGCTCTGACCCCGTCCCATGCAGCTTGAATGCTTGGGACACGAAGGCTGCACGGTAGGAGCTGGAGAGGGAGCTGCTGAGTCGGCAGCACTGAGAGCCCACCTGTGGAAGTAGCATTGTGGATGGTGTCATGGTGAGCCCAGCTGTCCAGCACTGTTTGCACCGAAAAGCTTGGAATGCCCGGAGGGATGCTTCCTCCTCTGGCTGCTTGATTGGTCTAGGTGAGTGCAGTGCTGGAGGTGGACACATGGCAAAAGTTTACATGCACTATATCTCCACTGGAACAGGGGGTACTACATGGATGGAATAATGGTGCTGGGGGATATCAAGGGTGTATAGGGGAAAACAATGCTGAGAGGGGATCTGGGGTGTATAGGAGGTAGCAATCCTTATCTTATGGTATTTTATGTTGTATGGTTACAGTGCTGGGGGGAATATCTAGGGTGTAGAGTGATCAGAGTGCTGGGGAGATATCTGGCATGTAGAGGGATCAGAGTGCTGGGGAGATATCTGGGGTGTAGAGGGATCAGAGTGTTGGGAAATATCTGGGGTGTAGAGGGATCAGAGTGCTGGGGAGATATCTGGGATGTAGAGGGATCAGAGTGCTGGGGAGATATCTGGGGTGTAGAGGGGTCAGAGTGCTGGGGAGATATCTGGGGTGTAGAGGGATCAGAGTGTTGGGAAATATCTGGGGTGTAGAGGGATCAGAGTGCTGGGGAGATATCTGGGATGTAGAGGGATCAGAGTGCTGGGGAGATATCTGGGGTGTAGAGGGATCAGAGTGCTGGGGAGATATCTGGGGTGTAGAGGGGTCAGAGTGCGGTGGAGATATCTGGGGTGTACAGGGATCAGAGTACTGGGGGGAATATCTAGGGTGTAGAGGGGTCAGAGTGCTGGGGAGATAATCTGGGGAAAAGGGGAAGCTCCGCTTGTCTACCTCCTACCTACATGATGTCTGTTTATCTGCACTGTCTCCATTGTAGGGACCCCAAAACATTACTTTGCCCAGGGGCCCATGATGCTATTAAGACGGCCCTGTCCCCAGCCAATGACAACAGAAGGGTGTGGACTGTGGATGGCAAAGTGGAAGCCCAGTACTGGAGCGTGGCTGTGGGGCCCCAGGGCAGATCGAAGCTGGACTTTGTGGAGGATATATTAATATGACAGGGAGGCTGCAGGCGCCCCCTGCAGCTAGGGGCGGGGTTGCAAATGTGACCCCTGCAACCCCTTATGCTACGCCAATGACCCACACACACCACTGATACTTGGACTGCTCCATTCATCCCTCAGAACCATGGATCAAAAAACCTGTGTATACACTCTGTTGGTCAGTGTCAGAGCTTAGACAGGGGGTCTTCACATGTATACACAGAAGTACTGAAAAACTGGCCCTACTACTTAGTATAGCCCAGCGCTTGTGGAATAAACTACAAAGATCTATGAAACACAGCTGATCAGATGTACATAACAATAAAAAGCAGCTGCTTAAAATGAAGATGTATAACAAAATTGCAGAAATAATGAATAAACTCCCAATGAGTCCACAAATAGTCCTGCAGCAGCGCTACAAACAATGCGTTTGTGTGAATAACAGTCAGTGCAAATGACAGGGATAACAGATAACAATAACAAGAGTGCTCCATTCACCAAGGGATGTTCACCACGTGGGGGGATTCAGTCCCCTTCAGGGGATACACTCACCAAATGCAAGGTTTTAAAACAGCATTCAATACACCGCAGCATCCATACCACTTTAATGATAGTTGACATCCAATTCCGCAGATACATGTGGAAAATAAAATCCATATAGAGCAGTATCGTTTTTAAAAGCTTTAATTAACCCAAAAAAAGAGATACCCCCTTTGTACATATATGCGTACCAGAAATATAATCAAAACAGGCAAAAGATGTGTGCTGTATTAGCTCTCACTAACTTGACCCTGAATACAGCCATTGTACAGTTCCCCCAGCGTCTTCCTGGTTAATCGTCGTGGAGCGCGCACAATACGTCCGGTTTGGTTGATGGGGAGTCCTGCTCTGACGCGTTTCTTCACTTCCTGACTTTGTCTGAGGGGTCTTCACATGGTTTCTCCCTTCTCCCATGTGTTAAGGTCCGTGAAGGAAAGGCAAAAAGTCACATGCTCCCTCATACATGGAAACATTGGCTATTTTTGAGAGATACCGCAAACAAATAAAGTGGAGACTATGGAAAGTGGGTATTAATGGGTGAGGATGTGAGCTCTCAAGGGAACCTATTGTGGGTAAAGTGGCAGATTCCCTTTCGGTGGATCAGAAATAGATTTTAGGCTGTAGATGAGCAGATATTACTACCTTTAAGATCCTCATTTGCCCTAAACAGCTGCCAAGTTCCAGGTAACGCCTTCAAATCTGGCCCAGATAAAATATTGCTGTCAGCATATTACAGTAAAATAAATATTTGCATGAAATTTTCCATTATGCAAATGATCATAAGACTATCCTTTACTTGAAGACAGTCGTGTTAATGTCCCAGCAGGGATATTTACATTGAGCTGATTGGCTGCAGTCACTAATTAACAGAAGTTTTTCAACACTCTCGATCGACAAAAGTCAATCGTTAGACTGCTGTACATGGATGAAAATTCACCCAGTCACATTTTGATCCATCTATGGGCAGCTTTACTGTTAGCAGTAATCACATAACTTTCATTGCTAGAGAAAATCAAGTATAGGAAGTGTGACGGTATCGGTATGATATCCCCGTCAAGCATTCCCTCCTCTCCATACAAGAACATCACAGGATTCCCCACACATGAGTCAAGACTGGATGCTGGAACCAAGACACTTTATTGACACAAAAACTCAGCTTATATGTGGTTACAGCCTGTTAGGAACGCCCCCCTCACACAGTGGGGTTTCCCATACAGATTATAGGAGACAAGTCGGAGCCGACCATGCAGACACATTTCTTTAGATAAAGACATCAGGGGAGTTAATTACTACACTGAAGCAATCAGAATAATTAACATACTACTTCTCTAATCATTTAGCCTGATGATACAATACTCATCTTTTAAGGGTAAACACAGATCTTCTTTACACAACACAATAGATCAATTAACCTTTAGAATAGTGAGGGGACATTAGCACTTCAATAACCTGTCAGAGGAATGAATCACACATGAAATTCCTTTCTACCTCTACCCATGGCTAGCAGGGAGCAGTACACTGAGACATATAGGCAAATGTATCACAATGGCCCCCCTTTTGCTCCCTGCTCCGGCAAACCCGGTTGGGACCTTCCCTGGTCCAGTAGGGTTGACGGGTTCAGAGCTTTTAGTCCGAGGTTAACTCCGTTTGGCATGACTGACCTCCCTTGACAACTGCTTCAGACTCAGGTATGTCACCGGGTCGTCAGATCACACGCCGGTAAGTCCCCAAGTCTTTGTGCGATCTGCAAAGTCACCAGAAGTCAGTGTGAAGACAGCGAATGTGTCTGTGCGCCGCCGTCTAGGTGTCCCGCTATGGGAGGGGGCAGGTTATGGCTCTGAAGTGACAATCACAGGAGATTCATAAAAAGGAAAAGTTATATTTGTTGTAGCACTGGTGCTCAGAGTCCGGGGGGGGGGGGGGGAGAGAGGGGACTCAGAGCCCCATAAGGTCAGCCACCCCCTGCTCCCTCCGCAGCCGCCGGTTCTCCTCTTGGAGCTTCTCCAGCTCCATCTCCAGTTCATGGAGCCTGGGGGGGTCAGCCCGCTGTGACCTCAGGTGGTTGTTCTCCTCCTCCATGCGGCTTATGCACTCCTCCAGCTCTATGTACTCACGGATCAGATCCTGCTTGCTCATGTCCTGCAGGCTCTCCACGTGGTCCTTCATCATCAGGAACTGGGTGGTGGTGTAAGGGGCCACCGGTGGGCCCTTGGCGAACATCTCGGCCCGCATCTGGGACGCCCGCTGCGACTCCCTCTCCTCCAGTCGCTTCTTCTCCTCCCAGGTCCGCTGGTTATATGACTTCCAGGACCTCTTCTTCTTGAAGGATGGCCGGCGGTGCCTCTTTCTGCCCAGCTCCCTCCAGGGCCCCTCCGGCTCAGGGCTGGAGCCCATGACCAGCTGACAATGGTGTTCCCTGTTGTCCGTAATAGCAGATTGTACCATGAGGGCTTCGTAAGGGGTGCCCAATGGTTCTTCCCGACCCCGCTCCTGGGGATCCCAAGCCGAGTCTACACAATGGGCTGCTGCTGGTGGGCGGTACCCAGGTTGAGACCAATTTGACCTGGTGTTGTCATTCATGGGGCAATTCTGCTTGAAGTGACCCAACTGTTTGCACCGGAAGCAGCGTTGTTCGTTGTCCTCCTGGCGTGGATAGCGAGGGCTAGATGTCACCGGTCTGTTAGGAGGTTGGTATCTAGCGGCTGGTGGGTGTGAGGGCGCCGTTGGTCGTGGAGGTTGTACCCGTGGTGTGACCTGGTTTGTCTTGCGAGTATCCGCATATTCATCTGCCAACTTCGCGGCCTCTGGTAGAGTCATGGGCCTGCGATCTCTCACCCAATCTTTGACATCCGTCTGGATGTGATTGTAAAATTGCTCCAGGAGCATTAGTTGCAAAATGTCCTCTGCGGTGGTGGCCTGGCTGCTGTTAACCCAGTTAGAGGCCGACAGGGACAGCTGGCATGCCCATTCTGCGTAAGAGTCTTTCGTGGTTTTGCGTGAGTCCCTGAACTTCTGTCGGTGGGACTCTGGGGTTACTGCATAACGAGCCAGGAGCACTTCTTTAACCCGGGCGTAGCTATGGATATCCTGATCTGGCACGGTCCGGAAAGCATCAGAAGCTTTGCCTGACAGTTTGCCTGACAATATTGCAACCCACTCTCTTCTAGCTATTCGGTGCAGGTTACATTGTCGCTCAAAATCCGCCAGGTAGTTATCAATTTCACAGTCCTTTTCATCAAAAGCTTTAAAAGCGCTAAACGGAATCTTCCTTGCGTCTTCTGTGCTGTACTCACTGTTCGGAGAAGGTGCGGCTGCTTGTTGGACTGCTGCCAGTTTTAACTGTAGTTCTGCGTCCCTTATTTGTTTATCCTTCTGTAGTTCTGCGTCCCTTATTTGTTTAGCCTTCTGTAGCTCTGCGTCTCTTATTTCTTTAGCCTCCTGTAGTTCTGCGTCCTTTATTTGTTTAGCCTTCTGGAGTTCTGTGTCTCTTATTTGTTTAGCCTTCTGTAGTTCTGCGTCCCTTATTTGTTTAGCCTCCTCCGCTAACAGGTCCATCACTTTCAGCACCACATCCGGCGTTGGGTTCGGGCCGAACCACTCTAGCTTCTCTCTCATTAGCTTGTTGGCTGGCGATTCCTCCTCCTGAATCACTGGTGTATCCATCTCTTGTACTGCTGGCGTTGCTGCAATCCCGTCCTCCTGGTCTATCTCCATTGATTCCGCTATGATGACCCGCTTGGTTTTGTTGCTAGCAATCCTTCCAGTAGTTCTTCCAGTGTCTGCTTGGAATCCGGGTGTGAAGGAGAGTAGAAGGGAAGATCCCACTGCTGCCACCAATTTGTGACGGTATCGGTATGATATCCCCGTCAAGCATTCCCTCCTCTCCATACAAGAACATCACAGGATTCCCCACACATGAGTCAAGACTGTATGCTGGAACCAAGACACTTTATTGACACAAAAACTCAGCTTATATGTGGTTACAGCCTGTTAGGAACGCCCCCCTCACACAGTGGGGTTTCCCATACAGATTATAGGAGACAAGTCGGAGCCGACCATGCAGACACATTTCTTTAGATAAAGACATCAGGGGATTTAATTACTACACTGAAGCAATCAGAATAATTAACATACTACTTCTCTAATCATTTAGCCTGATGATACAATACTCATCTTTTAAGGGTAAACACAGATCTTCTTTACACAACACAATAGATCAATTAACCTTTAGAATAGTGAGGGGACATTAGCACTTCAATAACCTGTCAGAGGAATGAATCACACATGAAATTCCTTTCTACCTCTACCCATGGCTAGCAGGGAGCAGTACACTGAGACATATAGGCAAATGTATCACAGGAAGTAAGCAGAATTTAAAGGTAAGTATAGTACAATTTGAGTAGAAGCACATATAAACCACTTGCTTACCGGGCACTGAAACCCCCCTTCTGCCCAGACCAATTTTCAGCTTTCAGCGCTCTTCAGCCCCATATACACTATCAGTTTTCCTGCAGTTTTTATCTTCAGATTTACCAAAACCATGTAGTGCAAGGGTCTGCCTGATTGCATACAAATTGAACCTCTTAAGGTTTGACCTCATATTATATGGTTTTGGTAAACCTGGAGAGAAAAACCTGCAGGAAAACTGATAGTTTGTATAGGGCTTCACAATTTCATTCACAATTTTATGGTCATACAACACTGGTATGCAACAAAAGAAAAGGTGACTAAAGCACTGGCCAATACTAACAAAGTGAGGGTGAGAAAATATGCAAACAAAATAAATGCAAATTAATGCAGCTCAAATCTAAATTGTACTAACAACAAATAAACAAGATGAATAAAGGAAATGATGAGCGCAAAAAATAAAATGGTGCAAATACCACATCAAAATGTGAATGATAAGTGATAATTGAAATAGTGAATATGATCCTCCTAACTAGAGGAACTAACACAAACACACAAATCGCCACTGAGCTAGTGGCAGCTGGAGTGTGCAATCAAGGGTGATCATGAGAAGTGTCCAATATAATAATGAATAATAAAATAGATATATATAATGTCCCAAATATTTGGGACATTATATATATCTATTTTATTATTCATTATTATATTGGACACTTCTCATGATCACCCTTGATTGCACACTCCAGCTGCCACTAGCTCAGTGGCGATTTGTGTGTTTGTGTTAGTTCCTCTAGTTAGGAGGATCATATTCACTATTTCAATTATCACTTATCATTCACATTTTGATGTGGTATTTGCACCATTTTATTTTTTGCGCTCATCATTTCCTTTATTCATACAACACTGTACCCAGATGAAATCTTTATCATTTGTTTCCCACAAATAGAGCTTTCTTTTGGTGGTATTTGATCACCTCTGCAGTTTTTTTTTTTTTTGGTAAAAAAATAAAAAGACAGAATAAAAAAAAATGTGTTATAAAATTTTGAAAACAGGTCATTTTTCTCCTTCATTGATGTACACTGATGGTCACAGATAGGCTGCACTGATGGGCACTGATGGGCACCGATAAGGCGTCACTGGTGGGCACTGATAGGCGGCACTGGTGGGCCCTGATAGGCTGCACTGGTGGGCACTGAAAGGTGGCATTGGTGGGCACTGAAAGGTGACACTGAGTGGTAGCACTGATGGGTGGCACTGAACGGCATTGATAGGTGGCACTGGTGGGCACTGATTGGCACTAATAGGTGGCATTGATAGGTGGCACTGATAGATGGTAGTGATGAGCACTGATAGGTGGCAGTGATGAGCACTGATGGGTGGCAATGATGGGCACTGATAGGTGAGACTGAAAGGCAGCACTGCCAGGTGAGACTGATGAGGCACTGACTGGCACCACTGGTGAGTATTGATAGGTAGCAGTGATGGGCACTGATAGGTGGTACTGATTGGCACTGGTGGTCACTGTGGGCACTGGCAGGTGGCACTGGAAGGGGGAACTGGTGGGCACTAATGAGGCTGATGTGCCACTTACACTGGTGACCAATGTCCCTTACACAGCAGCCTGGTGATCGGCTTTTTTTCTCCTCACGCTGTCAGCGCAAGGGAGAATTTTTTTTTTACAGAGGTTTGTTTACATCATGTGATCAGCTGTCATTGGCTGACAGCTGATTACGTGGTAAGGGGCCGGGACAGGTGACTCTGTGATCCCAGCACACATCCAATCCCTGTCCAAATCATGCCGCCTTAGCCTCTGCAACATCTCTAGAATAAAAAAATACGTATGTGTAGCGCTAAAATTAATAAATGAATATCAAAATACCAAAAAATGTGTATAGTAAAAAATAAAGCACATATAACATTAATAAATGTTAGACACAAATTGTGAAACATGTGAGATTCCTCTGTAGCGAGGGGTGACAACAGTGCCAACTGGCACGTGAACTGATGCACCTAAGGTGGTATCAAACATAAAAACAAAGTCCAACAAAAACTCTTAAGTGTGATGATCCGAGGTATGTAGCAAAGTTCATCAACATCCACAAGTCATTCAAGTGAAAAGGTGAATAAATAGAAAAAGCGTGACTCCTTTAACGTGACAATCCCATCACCGGAAAAAGTGCAGGCTTACCGGAACTTGTTGACCACTGGTGGCATATGCCAAAAGAGGTCAGTCAAGGCTTTATATGACGATTGTCAAACAGCAATCCTTGGCAGGAAGCGTAGGTCCAACTGGTGGGTAGGTCCTTATATGGAATAGGTCCCCAGGAGTAAGCCGGAAGCTATACTGATGTTGGTATCCCAAAACCAATTGGCTCAGTGTGTTAGTGGTGCATAGAGAAAAATAAAGAGAAGTGGCCACATAGCGTAACTCCGTATAAAAGAAAAAATACGTGTTTATTCACAGCTAACAAACTTACATTTGGCTGGAAGTAAAAGAGCTCTTGCATGTAAATGGGGCGACAGTGGAGTCCTCCCGACGCGTTTCGTGGTCAAAAGCACATCGTCTGGGGTGTCTCTCCACTGCAGCCCACTCCAAAATATGTGTAGTCCATGTAATCACATCCAATCAAATGAAGATCTGACTCACCCCAAACAATCAGCAATCACAGACAGCACATCACCTATCCAAGATGGCGCTGCAGTTTGCACTCCAAGCCTCTATATGAAACAGGAACCTGCAGTTTGCACTCCAAGCCTCTATATGAAACAGGAACCTGCAGTTTGCACTCCAAGCCTCTATATGAAACAGGAACCTCACAGAGAATATGGGTATAGTGTCTTTAACGTGGCTGTTACATTTGGAATGTAGTCATTAGGAGTGTGACATGGACATACTGAGTAAAATGAAACAAAATGAAATGCACTGGCCATTAAAATACTTGAAATATATAAAATAAATAATAGTTGAGGCAAACTGTGAAAATTTACCATGCCACGGACGACAGATGCGACCGCGCGTGCGCAAGAGCCAAGCCTCGTTTGCATGTGCTAACAAGCACGGCAGAGCATAGTAACCATGTATTGTTTGTGTGTTATATGGTTACTATGCTCTGCCGTGCTTGTTAGCACATGCAAACGAGGCTTGGCTCTGGCGCACGCGCGGTCGCATCTGTCGTCCGTGGCATGGTAAATTTTCACAGTTTGCCTCAACTATTATTTATTTTATATATTTCAAGTATTTTAATGGCCAGTGCATTTCATTTTGTTTCATTTTACTCAGTATGTCCATGTCACACTCCTAATGACTACATTCCAAATGTAACAGCCACGTTAAAGACACTATACCCATATTCTCTGTGAGGTTCCTGTTTCATATAGAGGCTTGGAGTGCAAACTGCAGGTACCTGTTTCATATAGAGGCTTGGAGTGCAAACTGCAGGTTCCTGTTTCATATAGAGGCTTGGAGTGCAAACTGCAGCGCCATCTTGGATAGGTGATGTGCTGTCTGTGATTGCTGATTGTTTGGGGTGAGTCAGATCTTCATTTGATTGGATGTGATTACATGGACTACACATATATTGGAGTGGGCTGCAGTGGAGAGACACCCCAGACGATGTGCTTTTGACCACGAAACGCGTCGGGAGGACTCCACTGTCGCCCCATTTACATGCAAGAGCTCTTTTACTTCCAGCCAAATGTAAGTTTGTTAGCTGTGAATAAACACGTATTTTTTCTTTTATACGGAGTTACGCTATGTGGCCACTTCTCTTTATTTTTCTCTATGCACCACTAACACACTGAGCCAATTGGTTTTGGGATACCAACATCAGTATAGCTTCCGGCTTACTCCTGGGGACCTATTCCATATAAGGACCTACCCACCAGTTGGACCTACGCTTCCTGCCAAGGATTGCTGTTTGACAATCGTCATATAAAGCCTTGACTGACCTCTTTTGGCATATGCCACCAGTGGTCAACAAGTTCCGGTAAGCCTGCACTTTTTCCGGTGATGGGATTGTCACGTTAAAGGAGTCACGCTTTTTCTATTTATTCACCTTTTCACTTGAATGACTTGTGGATGTTGATGAACTTTGCTACATACCTCGGATCATCACACTTAAGAGTTTTTGTTGGACTTTGTTTTTATGTTTGATACCACCTTAGGTGCATCAGTTCACGTGCCAGTTGGCACTGTTGTCACCCCTCGCTACAGAGGAATCTCACATGTTTCACAATTTGTGTCTAACATTTATTAATGTTATATGTGCTTTATTTTTTACTATACACATTTTTTGGTATTTTGATATTCATTTATTAATTTTAGCGCTACACATACGTATTTTTTTGGTTGTTTTGCTTTTTTGAATAAGCCGTGTCAGCAGCTACCATTTACGCACACCTGGCAGCGCAGGGTATCCACTCTCTTTCAACATCTCTAGAATATGCCCCTTTTTAACCAATGACACCACCAAGCTTCTAATTTACTCCCTGGTTACCTCTCCCCTCGACTACTGCAACTCCCTCTTCATTGGATTACCCTAAGGCCTCCGGATTTTGATCTGATGGCTTGTACACACCATCAGATCAAAATCCGCGCGGAAAACATCATTCAGTGTCCTCCACCCTTCTCTGTCAATTCCTCCACTGGCTTCCACTCACCCAACAAATAAAATTCAAAGTACTAATAATAATTTACAAAGCCATCCACAACTCTGCCCCCAGCTACATCACTAACCTAGTCCCCAAATACCAACCAAGCCACTCTCTTCGGTCCTCCCAAGACCTCCTGCTCTCTAGCTCCTTTGTAACCTCATCCCATGCTCACCTCCAGGATTTCTCCAGAGCTTCTCCCATCATTTGGAGCTCCCTACCCCAATCTGTCCAACTGCCCCCTAATCCATCCATATTTAGACAATCCCTGAAAACCCTTCTCTTTAACCCCTTCCATACAGGGCATTTTCACCCCCTTCCTGCCCAGACCAATTTTTAGTTTTTAGCGCTATTGCACTTTGAATGACAATTGCGTGGTCATGCAACACTGTACCCAAACTAAATCTTTATGCCCCCCCCCCCACAAATAGAGCTTTCGTTTGGTGGTATTTGATCATCTCTGCGGTTTTTATTTTTTGCGCTATAAACAAAAGAAGAGCGACAATTAAAAAAAAAAAAACACTATTTTTTACTTTTTTATTTAATAAATGTCAATTTTTTTTTTAAAAAAACTTTTTTTTACTCGGTTTAGACCGATACGTATTCTTCTACATATTTTTGGTATAAAAAAAAAACGCAATAATCGTATATTGATTGGTTTGCGCAAAAGTTACAGCGTCTACAAAATAGGTGATAGATTTATGGCATTTTTATTTTATTATTTTTTTTACTAGTATTGGCGGCGATTTGCGATTTTTTACTTTGACCGTGACATTGCGGCGAACACATCGGACACTTTTGACACGTTTTTGCGACCATTCACATTTATACAGCGATTAATGCTATAAATTTGCATTGATTACTGTGTAAATGTGACTGGCAGGGAAGGGGTTACCACTAGGGGGCGCTGAAGGGGTTAATATGTTCCCTAAGGTGTGTTCTAACTGTAGGGGGGAGGGAACTCACAAGGGGAGGAGACCGATGTGTGTTCCTCTGTACTGGGAACACACATTGGTCTCCTCACCGCTGACAGGAGTGTGGATCTGTGTGTTTACACACACAGATCCACACTCCTGCCGTGATTACCGACAATCGCGGGTCATGAGCGCGCCCTAGATCGCCGGGAACACAAGACGTCATATGACGTCCACCCGGATCGAGAGAGGGTCCCTGCCGGCGTCATTTTACAATGCGCCGGTAGGGAAGTGGTTAAAGAAACCTATCCTGCTTCTAACTAATACACTGTTTTACTTTCTCCATCAGCTCATCCCCACAGCTATTAACTTTTGTATCAATTGAACCCCCCTCTTAGATTGTAAGCTCTAAATGAGCAGGTCCCTCTGATTCCTCTTGTGCCAAATTGTAATGTAACTGTAATGTCTGTCTTCATTTTGTTAAGCGCTGGTGGGAATGGTGTTTTTGGGATCATTGGCAACATTCCTCCTACAAACACAGCGAATTGATGCCAAAGAGCTTGATTTTGGTCTCATCTGAACACAACACTTTCACCCAGTTCTCCTCTGAATCATTCA
Source organism: Rana temporaria (assembly GCF_905171775.1). Lineage (NCBI taxonomy): Eukaryota > Metazoa > Chordata > Amphibia > Anura > Ranidae > Rana > Rana temporaria. The sequence continues at coordinate 333,737,190 of NC_053490.1, read as the reverse complement.
GATGTTTATTAGCAAACTTCAGAGGGGCCTGTACATGTGCTTTCTTGAGCAGGGGGACCTTGCGGGCGCTGCAGGATTTCAGCCCTTCACGGCGTAGTGTGTCACCAATTGTTTTCTTGGCGACTATGGTCCCAGCTGCCTTATTCATTTACAAGATTCTCCCGTGTAGTTCTGGGCCGATTCCTCACTGTTCTCATGAACATTGAAACTCCACGAGGTGAGATCTTCCATGGAGCCCCAGATCGAGGGAGATTGACAGCTATTTTGTGTTTCTTCCATTTGCAAATAATCGCACCAACTGTTGTCTATCACAAAGCTGCTTGGTGATGTCTTGTAGCCCATTCTACAATCTTGTCCCTGACATCCTTGGACAGCTCTTTGGCCTTGGCCATGGTGGAGTATAGAAGACACCTGGGAGCCAGAAATCTTGCTAATTCATAGGGGATCAAATACTTATTTCACTCATTAAAATGCAAATCATTTTATAACTTTTTTTAAACGTCTTTTTATGGATATTTTTGTTGTTATTCTGTCTCTCACTGTTAAAATAAACCTACCATTAACATTATAGGCTGATCACTATTTTTACTGTGGTGATTATGGTTTGCTGTTAATTTATTGATATAAAATGACATGAAGTGGCTTGGGTGCACACTGTTTGCAAGAACAGATGTCAGGAACAAGTTAATGCTTATAATTCATACAAGGAGTTACGCTAAAAAGTGTTGAGTCAAACACCAATGAAGAAAAATCAGTCCTAAATGTGAAAAGAATGTTCTATAATAGCATGCGCACCATCAGCCACCTGCAGCTGTGAGATCCTGTAAAAAATCCCTTGCACTATAGGCAAAATGATTGCTTACCAAATTGCCCAGACCTTCTATCACGGAAGGTCAGTGGCTCCTAAAGCCAGTTGGGGCCCTTAAAACATCCTGGGAGCCTCTTAGGGCATGTGAAGTTCCCATACAGGTGACAGTACAAAATATAAATGACTCGCCATAGTGTAAAAAGTGTAAATCCTTAAAACTTTATTTTAGATATAAAAGGCTGCACTTACAACAAGGAGAGCATATAATTCAACAAAATCAAGACGGCCAGCTAATCACAGCTACCTGTCCTTTTGGGATCCGAAAAGTGCGGTGACTTCAGCACGTCGCTCCATTCTCTGTGTTTCTTTACAAAATGATATTGTCTGGGGTTTGTAAAGCTGCACTTTGAGCACAGTAAATAAAAAAATAGGCCCTGAAAAAAACTGAAGAAAACACTTAACCTGAAAATAAAGGAAAACCTTAAAATAACACCCCCTGACACACACAAAAAAAAAAAAGACAGACTTTTCAGAGAGAAAGGAGTTGTTAAACCCATCAAAAAATACAATTAAAAAATTAAAAAATTAAATTACACAAAAATCCCCTAATAAAGAGCACAACAAAAAAGTCAGAAAGGGGGCTGATTTCCTAAAAAGCGATCTATCAAAATGAACCACTAGCCGACTGCCGCATGTACATTTATGTCAGCAGAATGTCATGGCTGCGTAAAGGGATGTACATCCTGTTAATTTTGCCGCCGTGCGGGGACGCGCCCACGCCACGTGCTCAGTGAGCGTGCCCACAGGTCCCGTGGACTCTATGTCCCCCAGGTGCCCGCGATCATCTCATGGAGCGGCAGAACGAGGAGATGCCTATGTAAACAAGGCATTTACCTGTTCTGCCTAGTGACCTAGCAGGGATCTACTGCTCCTGTGATCAGGAGCAGTGATCGCTGTCATGTCACTGGTAGCCCATCCCCCCCACAGTTAAAATCACTTCCTAGGACACACTTAACCCCTTCCTTGCCCCCTAGTGTTTAATCCCTTCCCTGCCAGTGTCATTTACACAGTAATTAGTGCACTGATCACTGTATAAATGACAATGGTCTCAAAATAGTGTCAAAAATGTCAGATGTGTCCACCATAATGTCGCAGTCATGATAAAAATCGCAGATCGCCGCCATTACTAGTAAAAAAAATTATAAAAAAATGCCATAAATCTATACCTTATTTTGTAGACGCTACAACTTTTGCGCAAACCAATCAATATACGATTTTTTTTACCAAAAAAAAGTAGAAGAATATATATCAGCCTAATATTCTCTGGGGGTATTTATTATAGCAAAAAGTAAAAAATATTGCTTTTTTTAATTGACAGTCTTTTTTGTTTATAGCGCAAAAAATAAAAACCTCAGTCGCACAACCGTGTAATTGTCAGTTTAAGTGACGCAGTGCCGTATGGCAAAAAATGGCCCGGTCATTGGGCAGCAAATTTATCCGAGGCTGAAGTGGTTAAAGAACAACTAACTGATCCTAATCTCTCCCTATGCAGTTTGTCAATTTTTCCAATCCTCTCCCTTTGGTGCCTTCCAATACACTATCACTGTGGTTGCTCTATGCCATCATTTTATAGTGGAGGGCTAATCCAAAAGCCCTCTTATTGGCTGTTCTTAAGCCTCATACACACAATCGGATTTTCATCGGACAAAGCGTAGAACTTTTGTCCGAAGGGCGTTGGCCAGGAACTTGTATTGCATACAAACGCCAAAGAATTGTTGGCCAACAAACAAGAAACGACATGGTTTTCGAGCTCTTTAGCGCCACCCTTTGGGCAACTTCTGCTACTGTTGTGTTATGGTGATCATTGCTTCTGAGCATGCGTGTTTGTACTTTGGAATTTTGTCCAACGGATAATCCGACAACACACATTTGTTGGCGGACAATTTTAAAGCATGCTATCCCACATTCTTCCACGGAAAATCCGACAACAATTGTCCGATAAAGCATAAAAACGGTCGGATTTTCTGACAACAGCCTGTCATCACACAATTCCCATCGAATAATCCTATGGTGTGTACGAGGCTTAAGCCTATTGGCCATGGTTCAAAGGCCATGAAGTGCACTATTTAAAAAAATTCTTAGAGGTCATTGGCCATAAATTTGCCAGGTCTACAAATCTCAAACACAAAGGATTAACTGCAGACCTATGGTAGCAGAAAACCCTAAATGTATGCCTAGTTTTGCGTTATTATTACAGTGTTTACCTTGAAGTAAATAAGTAGGTAAACACTACTGAATAACAATTTGTTTGCTGAAGCACTATGTATCAAACATAGTGAAAACAAGGGCTTTATTTTTAAAATAGTCAATATTATTCAGGATGCGCAGTACTTCAGGAAATAAATGTCACTTCAGTTAGGGACCATTTACATGTTTACAGTGTGTTAACATGTGTATTACGCTTAGACAGCCCATTCATGTGAATGGGTTATCTAAGGCACCAAAGTACAATGGTACTGCGGCACCGTGCATTGTGGTGCACTGAAAAGGAGTTGCATCGTGGAGGTGTGCTGGGGTGCCATTCAAAATGAATGGCACTGCAATTTACAAACATTCTACATATGCATTGTGGTAACAATGTGAATCTGGGTTAGCATCTACTTTTAAGCGGCTGTTTCAGCCCATAGACGGGCTTTAATTACATGTATTAGCAAAAACACCTGGTACCAAGAGGCACGGTGACAAAACGCCTAAGGCCCCTTTCACATTGAGGAGTTTTTCAGGCGGTACAGCGCTAAAAATAGCGCTGCTATCGCGCCTGAAAAACTCCTTCACTGCAGACTCAACGTGAAAGCCCGAGGGCTTTCACACTGAGGCGATGCGCTGGCGGGAGACAAAAAAATCTCCTGTCAGCAGCATCTTTGGAGCGGTGAGAGGAGCGGCATGTATACCGCTCCTTCACCGCTCCTTCCCATTGAAAACAATGGGAAACCGCGGCAATACCGCCCGCAATGCGCCTCTATAGAGGCGCATTGCGGGCGGTATTAACTGTTTATCGGCCGCTAGCGGGGGTTAATACTGCACCGCTAGCGGCTGATACCCGCGGCAATTCCGGAGGTATAGCGCCGCTATTTTTAGCGGCGTTATACCGCCACCGCAGCTCCCGCCCCAGTCTGAAAGGGGCCTTAGGGTCTTTAATAGACAGACCAAAGCATATATTATATTTTTTTTTTTATATTATATTTATATTTTTTATACTACAGTATATGCTTCAGTCTGTCTATTAAAGACCCTAAGAGGTTTTCTCACCGTGCCTCTTGGTACCAAGTGTTTTTGCTAATTGTTCTGATTTTGAGTCAGACAGACCAAATCTTGTTCATACACAGTCCAATCCCTCCTCCATTTTTCCTAATTGCATATATAAACGACTTTCTGTCAAACATTGCAGAGTAATTCATAAAACTGGATACGTAATTAAAATGTTCTTTCTTAACCACTTGCTGACCGTGTAAAGCACATTTACGTCGGCAGGATGGCTCCTGCGTGCATAGCAACGTACCTATACGTTGCTTTAAAAAACCCAACATGCTGGCGAGTTCCATGACCTGCATTGTAAACAAGGCATCTCCCTATTCTGTCTAGTGACAGGACACTGATATTCTGCTCCCTGTCATCGGGAGCAGTGATCAGTGTCATGTCACAGGTAGCCCAGCCCCCACACAGTTAGAATCACTCCCTAGGACACACTTAACCCCTTCCTCGTCCCCTTTTTATAGCACTGATCACTATATAAATGACAATGGTCCCAAAATAGCATCAACAGTGTTTAATGTGTCTGCCATAATGTCAGTCACAATAAAAATCGCAGATTGCTGCCATTTCTAATAAAAAAAATTATTTATAAAAATGCCATAAAACTATCCCCTGTTTTGTAGACGCTATAACTTTTGCACAAATCAATCAATATATGCTTATTGCGATTTGTTTTACCAAAAATATGTAGAAGAATACATATCAGCCTAAACATAGAAATTGTTTTTTTTATATATATTTTTTGGGGATATTTATTATAGCAAAAGGTACAAAATATTGCTTTTTTTCAAATTTTTTTTGTTTATAGCGCAAAAAGTAAAAACCGCAGAGGTGATCAAATACCACCAATAGAAAGCTCTATTTGTGGGAAAAAAAGGACGTCAATTTTGTTTGGGAGCAACATCGCACGACCGCGCAATTGTCAGTTAAATCGACAGTGCCGAATCACAAAAAAATGGAATGGTCATTGGGCAGCCAAATCCTCCGGGGGTGAAGTGGTTAGGGATAGCAAGGGATAGTGAGTTGACATTCTACTCACACTACCCTCATATCTGGCATGACATTCACCATTTTTCACAATTTCTTTTATCAATTTTATTTTCAGAAGCAAGATTTATTATCACTATGTCTGACAGTGTCTGCACTAATACCAGTGGTGGTTCTTTTACATTATTTTTCATCTGCAACGGTCTCCAGAAAGTTACAGTTTCTTGAGCAAAAAACTAAATACAATTTTTAACCTAAGCAGCTAGAAAAGAAAAATTAAGAACTTCTATGGCTGCAAAATTTTACTGGCTGGATCAATAAGTAATTTTGTTGCAAAATATGTCTAAGTGCCTCTGCTAAGGCCCCATACACACGATAGAATCCATCCGCTGAAAAATCCCAGCGAATGGGTTTCAGCGGATAGATCCTATGGTGTGTACACTCCAGCGGATCTGTTTCCGCGGATATTTCTCCCCTGGGATGGATTCCAGCAGATAAATATTTGCTGACATGCTAAACAAATCTATCCGCTGGAATCCATCCCAACGGATGGATCCGCTGGTCTGTATAGACTCACCGGATCCATCCGTCCGAAGGGATCCCCCGCATGCGTCGTAATGATTCGACGCATGCGTGGAATTCCTTATATGACAGCGTCGCGCACGTCGCCGCGTCATAATCGCGGCGACGGCGCGACACGTCATCGCCAGAGGATTTCGGCGCGGATTTCAATGCGATGGTGAGTACACTCCATCGCATGGAAATCCGCTCAAATCCTCGAGAGGATTTATCTGCGGAAACGGTCCGCTGGACCGTATTCGCGGATAAATCCTCTCGTGTGTATGGGGCCTTACTCTTCAGAGTAACTGACCAAGATTCCAACCTCTCCCCATTTCACTTCCTGCATACCTTTTCAGCATTCCTCCTTTACTGTTATTGCAGGCTATACTAAATGTAACAGCTGTTCTTCTGCTGATGTGGCATCTAAATATACAATTTGCAGATTGATCTATGGGTACAATTAATGCTTAACGTGTTTTATGGTCCACCGGGTTTATGATCCAAATTCTATACAAGACCATTTTTTTGTCATTCATTTACAGTCTATGGTTGTAATATTTTTCTTATAATTTTCAGCTACTATCAGCATTGATGCCACTTAAAAAAATCCTCATTCAAATGTACTGCATAATGCACAGCATTGTCCATTGTATTGGGACTCTCCTGTAGTGAAAAAAAAAATACATATGTTGAGCTGATACCAGGGCGAAATGCATAATAAGCAAAATCTTGCGGCCATGATGATGTCACCGCTGTAACTCCGCCCTATGCGTTTGATCTGAACGGACGTCATCACTGGGGCAATGGGCACGAAACGTGTAAGCCATAGAATTACAGCGATGACGTCATCACGACCGCAGGGCGTTGGATGCTGTATATGCAATATGCTGATATACGCTCTTTCTATATAAGTAGATGTCTGGTTTTAATAAGTTGGTTTTTAAAATATTGCACCATGAGCGATTCCCTTCCTCTTGTATGTGACATTCTGGTATGGTTGATTCCTGGACTGTCCCGGTCTGACATGGTGGGAGAAGGCGGTTTGAGCTGCAATGCTAGGGGAGGCTGACCTTCCATACACTCATGACCCATCGATCAATTTAGTCGGGTAATTGTGGGACCTGAGGAGATAGTTTACTCATCCATCCCTGCTTGGATTTCGCCCTAAAATGCTGGCAGACCTCTTAAAATCTAGACGTTTGGTAAGTGGCTTTGATGTTGTCTCTGGCGGTGTACACTGCGGTAAAAACTTTGAAGTAGCACAAGATCGCCTTGGCTATTTTTCACTTATATAGAGCACCCTTTTCAAGAAAAAGTATTTAAGCACTTTATTGAGCTGGGCTATCTATCAATGGACTTTTTTTGTTGTTACATTATTATTTAGCACTCTATGTGGTTGGGACTATTTATGAATTCTGACTTCCTATTTTTAATACTTATTTATTTTTACTTGTGGTTTAATATGCATTTTGAATAATATTTTATGAATTTCTTATGAATTTGTTCACCTTCTGGCATTGTAACATATTTATTTGCTTTGCATTCAATTGTATTCAGGTGTGTGGAGATATAGTGAGTGCTGCTGTCAGCTGCTTGATGCACTTATGATCTTTTGTTATCTATTTGTGATTTAGACACTTTTAGTTCAAAAATTGTGTTGTTTTTATAATGTAAAGGAGAACCCTAAAATTCTCGACCACTGTGATAAGATGTCCCACCTTGTTTAGTGTCTGCCCGACCATCAGTACTCACCATCCCCCTTGCTATTAACTAAATAATGAGAGCACACATTAACTGGAGTACAAATGGCCATAGCAGCCTTTTTATTAACAAAAACTATTTATCAGCCTGTTGGTCTATTGACTGCACCCAGATTTCCAACTTGTTCCTCTTTTAACACTACAGGACCTTTTACCAAACCAGGCCTCCAGCCGTGACACACCAGCTCGGAGACAACCCACACCCGCAGTGCACCATTACCGTATTCCAGCTAACCTTAGTAACTGGAATACACCAGAGGGGCACATACCACCAATGAGTCCCCCACACTTCCATCTCAACCGTATTTTCTTCCAAAGTCGAAAGACCAATCACCGCCAACAAGGGTGACACCTGACCCTTGAGGGCCCCTCCACACCCGCAATGCACATTAAATATCATCCTGCAACCCCAGGGACCACAAGTCAATACCCACCACAGATAAATGGACCCCTATCCCCCCTTAAATACAGCCCAGTATCCGACTCCAATACTAAAAGGCGAGTGCCCATGCCCCCATTCCGAAGAAAATTCAACCCACCACTTTATTAACTTTTTTTTTTTCATTGTTTAAATTTTGTAAATTCTCCAAAATTACTGTGCCCTACGCCAAGTCGTCCAAGCCACCATATCGGACTACAAGTCCAGCATATCCGTGAAAGCTGTACAGAACCAGCGGAAATCTAATTCAACCTCCCGAATGAGCTCCCTATTGAAGCGAACCCACCAGATCGTTCCCATCAACATGTAGTACCAAAATGTCCATTGGCCTGTCAAGGCTTGTAAAGTAATCCCTGTTTCACCTCATCCTCGGTACCCCTAACCAGCGGACACCCGTCTCCCTCCTGGAAGTGCCTAGCTGCCTACCATCCATCTTAACGGCAGCTCGTCTGGCCCCCAAAACATAACAGTGACACCAGATCCAGACGAGGCGTGCTGCATTCCATCTGAAAGAAAGAACCAAACCACTGGATAACCTTCACACCACCATGAATATTCGCCCAGTATGATAAATCCCCCCCCCCATTTTCCATGATTAATCAGCGACCAGAGAGGGCGAATGTAACTACAGAATCCTCCAGAGTCCTGTCACCCAATCTGCTCAACAGTCGCCTCGTCCAACCCATACTGAGCAGCATCTGTGGTCGCCCTAATACGGAAGAAGTGCGGGAATACTGGCTTACTCCAAACCCGCTGCCTGTAGACCCCTCCAAACATTGGCTTTAAACAGAAATTTGGACAACGGATACCCATCCCCATGCCACAACCCCCCCCCTCTAGTGGGCAAACCTCCAAAAGAAATGCATCACCAACCTCCCCGGACAACAGTGGAACCTGGCAAGGGAAACAGATGCACCCATCCTGGTCCGCCTTTGACCTGCACAGCAATCTGCTCCACCTGTCCTTACTATGGATCACATCCTGTACCCAAAAACCCCTCTGAAACTTCCTAGATGAACTGACAAGCGCGCTGATCCAAAATGCCTCCAAAAAGCCAGTGAAAAAACCTCCTTGAATAAGGCAACTTTGTAGCTGAATGAACACAACGATCCCAGCCGTGCAAAATTGGCCTACAAATTACTAAAGACCACAGGTCGCCTAACATCCTTGCATTTTGTGACTTCTGATATCCTTTTACTGCCTGTCGAACCCAAAATCTTTTCCTAATATCCACCCCGCCCTGTAACTTAAAGGAACACTAAAGGAAAACATTTTTTTGGGGTAAAATAACAAACATGTTATGTAAAAATATTGGGATAGTGGCGCTGCAGATTGAATTACCCTAAGGTAATCTCAGTCCCTGTATAGACCCAGGTGTTGGGTAATCTGTTTGTGGGAAAAATCCAATCCAATGAACCTCCCTGTTGGAAGGAACGCAATCCTTCAGATTACCCTGGTGCCAATTGTATAACTACCGCATAGATGATTATTGTGGGAATGTCCTTATGCAGGATCTTATGCCAAACCTGATGCCCCAGACTGTGGATGTCAGGTAAAAAATATCTTTACAAAGCAGTATCAAATGAAACAAATTGTACCAGAAACAAAAACAAAAAAAGGTCTCAAAGGTAAGGGTGTGGACAAGGGCCTGTGCAACAAACATGTTATACTTACCTCCACTGTGCAGCTCGTTTTGCACAGGGTGTCCCCTAACCCAGTCTTTTTGGGTCCATCGGCGGCTGTCTCGGCTCCTCCTCGCAAGAGCTTTCCACCTTCATGCAAGCTCCCTCGCATGGTAGAAAGCTCTTGCAAACGCACTCCCGTGATACAGCGGCCATAGCCGCTCACTGTATCACTCGGCCCCGCCCCCCAGCACGTCTCGTCATTAGATGTGATTGACATCAGCGCCAGCCAATGGCTGCGCTGCTATCAATCCATCCAACCTAGTCAATCAACGGACTGAGAACCGAGGAGGATGACAGGGCGAGCGCAGGACTTTTGAGGGTCAGGTAAGTAAAACTGGGGCTCGGGGGAGGGCGGTACCGTCGGATGTTTTTTGACCTTAATGCATAGGATGCATTAAGGTGAAAAAACATTTACCTTTACAACCCCTTTAACCACTAAAGGACCGCCTAACGCAGAAAGTGCCCAGCCGTGGGTCGCAGGCGCGCGCCCGCGACCCGGTCTGAAGCTCCGTGACCGCGGCCACGGGACCAGCGGACCCGATCGCCGCCGGAGTCCCGCGATCGGTCACAGGAGCTAAAGAACGGGAGAGGTGTGTTTAAACACACCTTTCCCGTTCTTCACAGTGGCACTGTCATTGATCGTCTGTTCCCTGATATAGCGCCCCCTAGTGGTTAACTCCCAAACTACAATTGTCATTTTCACAGTAAACAATGCATTTTTATAGCACTTTTTGCTGTGAAAATGACAATGGTCCCAAAAATGTGTCAAAATTGTCCGCCATAATGTCGCAGTCATGAAAAAAATCGCTGATCGCCGCCATTAGTAGTAAAAAAAAAAATATTAATAAAAATGCAATAAAACTATCCCCTATTTTGTAAATGCTATAAATTTTGCGCAAACCAATCGATAAACGATTATTGCAATTTTTTAACCAAAAATTGGTAGAAGAATACGTATCAGCCTAAACTGAGGAAATTTTTTTTTATATATTTTTGGGGGATATTTATTATAGCAAAAAGTAAAAAATATTGCATTTTTTTCAAAATTGTCACTCTATTTTTGTTTACAGTGCAAAAAATAAAAACCGCAGAGGTGATCAAATACCACCAAAAGAAAGCTCTATTTGTGAGAAAAAAAGGACGTCAATTTTGTTTGGGAACCACGTCGCACGACCGTGCAATTGTCAGTTAAAGCGACGCAGTGCCGAATGGCAAAAAAGGGCCTGGTCCTTTACCTGCATATTGGTCCGGGTCTTAAGTGGTTAAAGAAAAATGCTAAGTCCGCCAGCTTCTTCTGTATAGCGGACACCGACACACCCCACACCATGTTCCAAGAGACAAAATATAGGACTTTCAAAATTTCAAACGACTCGCCTGAGATTTCCATGGTCAGCACTACCGGGAGAAGCACCAGGAGCACCATGTTACCGAGAAAACCTGCGGCTAACCCGGAATGTGGCCAAGGTTCCGCACTCAAACGCCCTGGTAAAAAGACCCATAACCTGATGATCCTGTAGCATCCATAAAAATCTTCAATTTGAGGTAGCTCACCCGTCCCGACATACAAACTCATACCAAAATGTGTGACACACTCTTAAGTCCTCCCGATGTTTCTGATTAAGACAAAGAAAGTTTTCCCAATGTCACACGGATCTCCACCTTGAGGGCCACCAACAGGGGCAGACTGACAACTCATGGGGCCCCCGGGCAATAGAAGATTATGGGGCCCCTGGGCTTACAGATGGCCACTTCGCCAGGGGGCAGTGCAGAGGCGGGGCAGCTAAAATCGCGGGATTTTCACATCAAAAGCATGTCAGTTTCGGAAATATCAGGGACAGATGTAAAAAAAACAAAGATTTTTACATACTGTCCCTGGTTTTACTGAGCCTGGCATCCCTGATGGGGCCCCCTAGTGGCATGGGGCCCTCGTGCAGTGCCCGAGTGACTCAATGGTCAGTCCACCCCTGGCCCACCAATGTATGCTCCGGCAACCGACACTCCATAGCATACGAAATGATCACTATACCCGAAACAAATAAACATGGTAGTCGGGCCCTCCTTCATGCCCTCCGCCAAGGGAATACCAACTCTGCCCTAAATGTGCTGTAATATAGACACAAGTTTCCCACACACCGTAGCAGAAGGGGGCCCCACGCAACGGGAATAATCCAATTAATGGATGACGGCATTCAACCCTGTTAGTTCCTGGACCAACCATTCCAAAAATGAACTGAACATCCCGAATAACATGCAGGAAACTGAGCAGTCCATGGGTAAGCAACGATCTACGTAAATTTTATCCTGTCAGCAGCACATCAGCAGGCAGAAACTGTGCAGGTGTACAGGGAGAGAACGAAAAAACTGATGCAATGTCAGCGTTCGCCCTCGGAGCACTCTTTTCGTAGTGGCGAACAATGGATGAGGCAAAACTTTTGTGCCTCCTACTTAGTTACCACCCCTCGAGGTGAAATCACAAAATCCGGCAAAGGCTTACCACGAATGTCCCGCCCATGCAACCCCCACTATCTCCTTTCCCAGCTGTAGAGAGACCACCCCTGGATGTTGTAAAGAGGAATGCAAATGCCGTGACACAGGCGTAGCCACACTTAGGGAAACAAAGCATCCTAACAATCCAAGAAAACCCCCCCGCAGCAGCCTCACGGTCCGGATACCTAATTAGGAAAGGTTGCATCCTTACCACCCTTACCGGTGTCTTCACTCTCATTTGCAGACTACCAGCATGTCCCTTGCCCACTTCTTTATTTTTTAAGAAAACCTCAGTGCCCGGGAGGAGAACCTCCTTACCCTGGGGCACTCGTGAATAAAACGACAGAAGCTCACACACTTGCATTTGCCCTTGTCATACTGCCCACATAAAAACCCCAACGCTTAGTGGCCAGTTGTCCAGGGAAAACTGCACCACCGGCCCCCTCCAGTAAAACTGGTTTGGAGTCTGCGCTAAGGACATGAGCTGCATCCAGGGCTGATGTCTTAGTGGTCCCACCGAAGGGAAGGACGGACGGCTCTACGCTGCCGGAACTGTTCATCACACCGCAGCCAAGCAGATCCCCCTCTACTCTATGGGCCTCCCCGACCACCACCATATAACAGGGCACTGAACCATGCTCTGGGTTCTTTTACCTATGACACTCGCCATAATGGCAAACGCCTGTTTCCAATTGGCGAAAAACGTTGGTATCAGTCTGTACCACCTCCTTCCTCATCCTCCTTCTTCGAATCCTTGGGCATAACCCTATCCAGGTTAAACTTCTCCAGAGGTAGCAGGGAAAATCTACACCTACTCACCCCTGCAATCTCTCCCTAGACATCCTGCTTTAAGTGTGCCCCTATCACTTAGCTGTGTCAGCAGTCCGCACAGCGTCTAGCTTTCCCGGGACCTCCTGCGATGTTCCAGCCTCCTCCCCTGAAACAGCAGCCACCCGATTTGGGGGGGGAAACTATGGGTCATGTGGTAGTGGGTGCTACTGCCGTAACCAGGGGGAGGGGAGGGGGTACCACACTGGGTACATTCCCTATCGCGACCATGACTATTCCACTGTGGTGCCACCTGCGGGGAATTGCCCCCATTCCCCTGTAAAACAGTGCACCAAAGCACGCAGCACCCCTAATAAATCCTGCAGCTGCACTTCTGGCTCTGGAAGCGGGAGGTGCAGAACCCGCCACCTGCGGGCCATACCCCCATTTGCGACGTGGCACCATGAGGGGCTACCATGCTCCCATCAGCTACCCCAACAAGTTACTCAATACATTACCAAGAGAGCTGTTAAATAAATTATTTGACTTAACAAGCTGCCCAGGGGGACCCCCAACAGCTGCCGCTCCAGAATCCCCCGATGCCGGATGCCCCTGTGAGTCGTCTTCTACATACCAGGACAGTTCATCTTCTGACCTCACTTCTGGGATCTGTGGTTCCTCCCCTTTTAGCATCCCCAGGCGAGGAAGGCTTGGGTGCCGTGGATCCGTGCCGTACCTGGCTCCACCTCCCCGCAACGGATCCAGCTTGTCGATACCTTGGGCAGACCTCCAACGCTTGCAGTATCCCGGGCCAACATCTGCCTTCTCCTGGCCCATTACCTTCCCTCTCACTTATGGCAGGGGTCACTGCCGAACATTAGGGCTGCCGGCTGCGGCTGGTAACCGCCTGGCGGCCGCGACATGGTTCCTCCCACGCAGAGACCCCCCCCTTACCCCCGCATCAGAGGGGGAGGAGACGGTTAGCTCTGGACAGTGACGCCGGGTGGGCAGAGGAGGCGTAAGCATGCTTCCTGAAACCCCACCCGCCGAGCTCCACCTAAGCCGAGGATTCCGTCTAGGCCCCCCACCCGCAAAGCTGTTTATCGCCTTGCCAGTGGTCCTGACGGGTCCTGGGCAGTGCTCATAAAATGACCCATCGCTCATGGGGAGGATCCGGGGGAAAAAACTCTCTGGCGGCCGAGACCGCCAGGTGCATGGGATGCTCCACCTCATCACTGCTGACCCGAACATTAGTGTCTCTATCAGGACGGATACCTGGCTCCAAAGTCCTCTTGCCCTCTGGAAGCTGCCACAGCTGTGCCCGGATCATGTCCACCTTGTCCATACTTAAAATTAAATAATTTTTGTGACAAGCAACAGCATGGAATAAACTGCCTGCTTGTCCCCTGTCCCTTCTCATCTGTCCAGGAGACCTCACCTTGTACCTGCTGCCCCTCCAGCATCCATCTCTGGTCTCACCTGCCGCTGTAACGGCTCTGCCATTTTCCACTCTGGTGATTTAGTGATCATGCTTCCTGGATCTAGACCCAGCCTTTCCCCTCCCTGATGTGGTCCTGCTTTGGTTATGGTCACCGCTCCCAAGTGTTTTCAGGCTTCTCATTATTGGTCTGCAGCCCCCTCTGTCCACAGCCCTCACAGAAGCGGGACAGCCCTTTCTCCATCAACTTTGGCTTCATTGCTGGCACTATCACAGTGAGTTTGGCCATTCTGATGATTTTCCCCATTTGTACTGTGTATTGGTTACATGTTTTAAATTTCACATGAATACCATTTTCATTCAATTCCTTGCCACCTCCTGGATCACACGGGAGACAGAGGGTAAGGTGGCGATCGGACGGTGGGCCATGATCGGAGGTGGTGCAGACTCCTGGAGTCTTCCAACTCAATGGTTTATGAGTTTCCCTGGTAGTTTGCCACACCTTGCTTACATGGTAAGACAACATATAGTTTTGCTTTATGTTAAATCAAATATATCAATTTACAAATAAAGGGTAACTCTACTTTTGTGGATAAAATAATAACAGATAAAAAAAAAATATAGCATATACAATTGCGACACAAGTCATATTATAATTGAATGTTATTAAAAATTATCTTTCCATTTCAATCTGCAGCATTTTAATTTTGTGTGTAGCACTACCAACCCCCCCACCCACCCACAGGAGCCGCTTGAATATAACACAGACAGTCCTTACTTCTTCACTGGCAGCCATGTACAAGGTATTTCCTGCAGCCGGGTACACACCATTAGGCTCAAAGTAGTCAAAGACCAGTGTAGGATTGTTGTTTTTGTAGCTTTTGTTGTAGGAAATTGGATAAAGTAGGGGATTTGTTGTAGGATACGCCGGAATAAAACTTTACACAACTTGAGGACTCTAGGTAATCTAGAATTGAGTAGCAGGTAAAATCCCTTACTGGGAGCACATGGCAAACTTCTCCTCTATAGCAGTGTAGAAATCAATAGTATGAGCGAAATCTCTTGTAGTGTAAGACAGGTAGACAGAGCTCTTCAGGTACAAGCTAGTTACGGCAGACCTCTTCCATGCGCATGATGTCATTGACCACTGAGACCCACAAGGCCAAGGGGGTAGTAGTAGTTTTCCAGAATAGTTGTCTGGCGGCTGACAGGAAAAAAGGTCAGCGAGGTGCATTTGGAGTTACTCTTTAAATAGGCTAGGTCTGTAGGACAGCAGTTCCCCAGTGTAGTCTACTTCTAGCCACACATTGGAATACATTTTTGTAAATTAGCCACTGGTGCCTTGTGGGTTACACTTTACACCCAGTGGAGCCTCTTAAATCAGAAAATGCCCCAACTTGGTCACAACATTAACTCAACAGATCATCCCTTGAGGATGTCAGATTACCCCCATTTTTGCCCCTCCCACCCTTTGTTGCAGGTTGAAGAAAAAAATATTACAGTGTCCTCCATGCTACAGTATATAGTACAGATGGATAAATCTTGCTCTGTGGCCCCACCTGCTGTCAAGATATCTGAACAACAGCTGCCTCTGATTGAATGCAGCCACTATTCAACTGACAAATTTTGGCCTAGCTCCTTTGATCAAGGGGTGTTTGGCAAGAGGCTGCCAACAGGGCCATCCACAGTGCGAAATTCAGCCAGTTTCTCGTGAACTGGCACAATTTTTATACAGTGTATGGCCAGCTTTAGCCTCATTTGACAACCATGGAGAGCTTGCCTTCGATTAGGTCTATTAAAAAAGCAGAGTGGCAAAATTCTGATTAAATTTATCTTAATTTCCAACAATTTCTATGGAAGCCTGATTGCCTTTACCCTTCTTTATTTTCCTTCTATTAAGTTGGGAAACCTTGTCATTTACTTCTATTGCTTTTTCAGTTATAGCATAGGAACCCAGCAATTTAGCATAAACCTTACTTTACACACTGGATACTAAGACAAGCATGTGGTCTCCAGCACTTTGGTCCTCCATGTTGCTGCATGTTTTCTTTGACTATTGTGCGACTTAAACATTGTTTGATTTCTATTGCGACTTTGATGTGACTTTGGATAAGTGCAACTTTGTTACAACTTTGGCTTTGACCATTGTGATCATTTTGTTTGTGCTCTACAAAGTAATTAGACATATGCTTGTTTTGTTTTGTTTGGTTTATTTATTTTCTAACAAACTTCATTGGTTGAAAATTGATCGACCAATTCGAATTCTGTGTGAAAAAAAGCGGGTTGTTCCCTTAGCCCCTCAGCCAGGTGGAAAACTTGGAGTCATTGACCTCAGAAACATGCCCTAACACAATACAGTATGAAACCGTGGCGGAGACTTGACCCTGAGTTAATATATGATGATATTACAAAAATGATGGTATAGAATTCAGAAATATCAATACCATTTTTATATACAGTAACTCTAACCTCAACCTTTATCTTAAGCTTACCCCTAACCTTCACCTGTAACACTAAATTAAGCCGTTCTAATCTGTACTTACCTTGCCCTGGTTGAAACTGCTTTATTATCTTGCACCAAGGTCAGCACAGAAGAAACCCGCAAAACACACTGTATGTGAACCTGCCACTTGCATAGATTCCTAGGAGCATGCTCTTGGTTTTCTAGAACTTGTTGTGTACACAGAGAAGACAGTCAAGAGATGGCAATGTACAAATACCCAACTGCAATGCATTTTGTTTCAGGTTTTCCGTTTAGATACACACACAGGCAAGTCATATAAGGGACATTGAAGAACAGATAATAAGAGCAAAGCTGAAATTGCTTCTAAATGATGTTTATTCAAGCTGTCTTTGCATATTTCATTAGTGCCTTGGTATCTTTTCTTTTAAATCCCTGATAGTATTGCAGAAAGTTGCAGTGTGGCTGTACACAGTGTGGATTTAATATATTATTGTACCGTTTATGTGGATACTAGCCGGTTTAATCTATTATTTTAGCTTGTGGGCTATTGGTGACAAATGACTCTTTATTTGCTGTTTTCCCTCCTCTCCTGTATTAATTCAAAGTCACCATTCCACCGAGATATACATTGTATATTTAGTTACTATATGCAATATAGTAATTGTTTGCTCATCTTAACAAAGAATTAGGAAATCTCTAGGTCTACATTGTAAATTTAAGCCATTGGTACTTGAAACTCTGTAATATGTCAATCATAATGGTACTGTAAAATACCTAAAATATCATCTTTAACCACTTTAATACCAGTCACGTTTGCCCCTTCCTGCCCAGGACAATTTTGAGCTTTCAGTGCTGTTGCACTTTGAATGACAATTGCGTGGTGATGCAACACTGTACTCAAACTACATTTTTATAATTTTCTTCCCACAAATAGAGCTTTCTTTGGGGGGTATTTGATCACCTCTGCAGTTTTTATTTTTTGCTAAACAAACAGCACTGATGGGCACTGATATGTGGCACTGATGTGTAGCACTGATGGGCACTGACAGGCGGCACTGATGGGCACTGACCAGAGGCACTGAACGGCAGCACTGATAGGTGGCACTGATTGGCATTTACAGGTGGCATTGATGGACACTAATAGATGACACTGATGGGCAGCACTGATTGGGCAGGTACTGACAGGTGTTAATGCTGGGCACTGATTGGCACTGTGATGGACACTGATTGGCACTATGGTGGGCACGAATTGGCACTTTATTGTGCATAGACAGGGGGTTATGATGGGGCACTGACTGGGCACTGATTGGCAGCTGATGGGTACATTTTATGGGGGCTGTGCTGATAATCAATGTGCTGATTATCAGCACAGATCCCCCCTCTGACAGGGAAAGCCGCCAATCGGCTCTCCCTGTCAGCACAAACCGAGGAATGTCGTTTTTCGTAATAGGTCACAGCTGATCATGTGGTCAGAGGCTTCATACCACAATCGGAGATGCAGTGTGTCAGACTGACACTCCGCACTCGCGATCGCTGCGCAGCACGCACTTACGGGCGTGCGCCGGAATGTTTACCTGCTGGACATCATATGATGCCCAGTCAGGATAACAGAACCACTTCCCAGCTGTCAATCTGCTATAGGCCAGGCGGGAAGTTGTTAACCACTGAAGGGCCGGCCATTTTTTGTGATACGGCACTTGGTGGTATTTAATCACCTCTGCGGTTTTCATTTTTTGTGCTATAAACAAAAAAAAAAAGAAAAAATTAAAAAGAAAATAATAACAAAAAATTCTTTAAGTTTAAGTCAATATGTATTCTTCAACATATTTTTGGTAAAATAAATCCCAATAATTGTATATTGATTGGTTTGCGCAAAAGTTATAGCGTCTACAAAATAGGGGATAGATTTATGGCATTTTTATTATTTAATTAATTTTTTACTAGTAATGCCAGTGATTTTTAGCGGAATTGCAGCAAGCAGATCGGACACCTAACTGACATTTTTGACACTTTTATGGGAACCAGTGACATTATTACAGTGATCAGTGCTACAAATATGCACTGTAATGCGCGTACGGACATTCTGACAACAAAACCGTGGATACATTTCCGACGGATGTTGGCTCAAACTTGTCTTGCATACACACGGTCACACAAATGTTGTCGGAAATTCCAAACGTCAAGAACGCGGTCACTTACGGCACTAGAAAAGAGAAGTTTAATACCAGTCGTGTTAGTAGAAGTTTGGTGAGAGACGATTTGCGCTTTTCAGCCTCATGCTTTTCAGTCCGTTACAGCGTGACGAATGTGCTATCTCGATTATGAACGCTAGTTTTACCAGACCGAGCGCTTCCGTCTTGTACTTGATTCAGAGCATGCATGGAATTATGTGCCTCGGAATTGTCCACACACGATCAGAATTTACAAGAATGGATTTTGTTGTCAAAAAATTTGAGAACCAGCTCTCAAATTTTTGTTGTCGGAAATTCCGATAGGGGCCTACACACGATCGGAATTTCCGACCAAAGGCTCCCATCGGATTGTTGTCGAAAATTCCGAGCGTGTGTACGCGCCATTATTGTACTAATGGCACTGGCAGGGAAGGGGTTAACATCAGGGGCGATCAAAGGGGTTAAATGTGTTCCCTCAGCGTGTTTACTAACTGTAAGGGGGATGGGCTGTCTGGGGAAACACACAGGTCTATCTTCCTGCTTAGCAGAAAGACAGGATCTGTGTGATCTCCCCTGTCAGAACAGAGTTTTGCCTTGTTTACACAGGCAGATCCCCATTCTGTCACTGTGGGGAACAATCGCGGGTGGACATTGAGTCTGCCCCACCCACTGATTGGCTCCCCTGCTGGCCGGCGGCGCGTGGGCGCCCACAAATCATGTTTACAAGCTGACATACAATGACGGTGATTCGTGGAAAGGAGCCACCTTGCCGCAGTACAATAGGATGCATTAAGGTGAAAAAACACCTTTAAGCATGTCCTTAATTAAAGTCTATTGTGTGGAGTACAGTTGATGCCTGCATGCAACTCACATATGCTTGTGTGTAAGCAATGGAGGAGGCAAAGCTCATTCAGACAATTACAGTATCTTTTGCTCATTGAATGACTAGACATTTCTTTAGCAAGAAAGTCAAAAACGTCTTAAGCATAGTACACACGGGCCGAATGTCGGGCGGCAAGTGGGGGGGGGGGGGGCTCCCCCCTGTCAGAACACAAAAGCACAAAAGGGGAGATCACTGTACTGACATTGCATTGCATGGTTTCCTGCTGGGTTGAATGAAAAAAAAAATGTGTACTAGGCTTTAAGCCGACATTTGAACCGTTAATGGGCAGGCTGAATGCACCAAGTTGATCAACCAACTTGGGTACAACCAGCCTTCCAGGCTCTCTTATGATTATTGCTTGTGGCTGCTATAGCTGCTATCAATAATTACTGTCTTCTCCCAGCCCCCCCCCCCCCCCACAATGAGCAGACAACTGCAGGAATTCCCCTGTCAGCCCAGCCTGTGTTGATGGAGGGATCCTGTGGATTTCTAATATGCAACCTGTGGTTGTAGGAAAGAAATTCACACCGTATGTGGCTTACCTAAAAGGGATTGTAAAATCCTTTTTTTTTATAATAACAGGTGCCTCTTTGCTGCTCCTAACAGCTGTCATCAGGCACATGGAAGACAGCCGCAAGAAGGACTAATGCCGCGTACACACGATCATTTTTCAGCATGAAAAAAAACAACGTCTTTAAGCATGTAGAAAAAACAATGTTTTTCCAACTTCATCATTAAAACGACTTTGCCCACACACCATCGTTTTTTTTAAATGCTCTAGCAAAGCGCGGTGATGTACAACACGTAAGACAGCACTATAAAGGGGAAGTTCCATTCAGATGACGCCACCCTTGGGGCTGCTTTAGCCGATTTCCTGTTAGTAAAAGACGAGGAGGAGCACAGATAACTACAGTTTGGGTCACTAAAAACACATTGGGGTATGAAGATAATGGCACAAGTTTCTATAGTGTGAAGATACCATATAAAGAATAACAAAGGTTTCTCTAGCAGCCTGTCCAAAGTGTGTAAATGTGTTGCAGCGAGGGAGATGTTGTCAGCACTCCTTCTGCAGAGACCGGTCTCCTATAGCAATAGGAGCGGATCTGCAGCGCCAAGGCCCTTGTCCTTGTCCACAGGTACAGAAAAGAAAGCGTTAAGGGAAGTACACGCATGTAGTCAGTGCTAGGGGCATGGTGGGACCCCATACAGTTACTATGGTAGCTGTAATACACTGGAAAGGTGGAGGGGGCAAGGGTTCTGGGTGCCTCTTCTAATTGCAAAAGTGACCGTAGTGATGTACAGTAACAAGAGAGTTTATTAGAGATCAGTTGGTCATTCCAGTAAAGGCACCCCCTGTGTAAGGCAAGTGACCCTTGATTAACAAAGAGGGGAACATGGGGACGTGACAACCACTCCATCACACAACAACCCGCCCATAAGCATGTGATAAAAGTGCACAAATGCACATAACATACATTTCATTTATTTCATTTATTTTATTCTTGTCTTTCTTCCACTGGCTAAAATGTTTTAAAAATAGATTAGGCTTGAAACTGATCCAAAAATGTACAAACAATTTGGGTCCTAGAGCCCAGGCTGCAGGGAGGTCAAATACCTAGTTGTGCTGTGTGGCAGGATCTCGAAACCGGCTGAACAGCATTTTTTTATTTGAAGTGTGTATTTAGCAATTTGCTTTTAATGTTAATATCATTGTGATAAAGCTTTTAAAAAATAGTGGTGCCATAAAAAAAAAATGCATTGCCCTTGCCACATATGCACATTTCAAGAGAACTGAGATATTCTGTAAAACTAATACACGCTTTGGAAAGCATTTTTTCACAGTTAATGAATTGACGACTTTTAGTGCAATTCATTTTTTTTTTTTTTTACGTAAAAAAATGAGCAGTGTTTCTTTATCTTTACCTATTATAATTGTCTGAGTTTATATGATAATACAATATAGCCACAAACATTTTAAAATGAGAACATGTATGAAGTGTGATTATTTTTAACGCATATCTGTAAATTACTCCAAAACCATAGTTTTCACTAACCTCAGTAGGGCTGCCATCTTGTGGTGGGAATAAGTCTTGCCTTGCAACAGAAAAACATTTATACAGTACTTGTTCAGCAGTTTATCACTATTCTCTGAAATATCTACTCTGGAATAAGGGCATTTACAAAATAAATCCATTAAAAATATTTTTGTACAAGTCAGATAACATTTCTGAATGCAAAATGAACAAAGATATATTTAACCTCAAAATTAGAATTTTGGGTGGTTTTCTATTAAATGCGTGATGACCTTGTAGCATTTTATTTTTTTCTCCAAAACCTCACAGCCTCATATTTTGCAGTGCATTTTGAAAAAATGTATCTCCACACAGGAGTTCAGTCTCAATATTCTAGCTCATTACACAACACATTTTGTGAATGAATGTAGTGCAAGACACCTCTATCACACTGTAGCTCCCTATAAGACCCCCTTAGACCGACTATCGCAGTCATACATTTTATTACCACAGGAAGGTTAACGTGAATGGACAACTTGGAACGATCTTGGTAATCCCTGATGAAGGAGCAGAGGCAAGGTAATACAGGATAAAAAATATTTTAGGAAGTAGGAGATAAATTCAAATCAAGAACCTTCAAAGTGATATTTAAAAAAAAAATACAACGAATTTCAGGTGATGCAACTCAAATAAAATGAAGATATATCCCAGAGCACTCAGGCACAGGATGAGCAGACACAAGCTACAAGCATAGTATTAGGAAAAAACAACCCTCAACTTCTTAAAAACGTGCTCTTAAAAACCTTTGATGTTTATTAATTATAAAATAAAATAGGTTACATGCAGCAGATGATATTTTCAGAAAATAGCGGGACAACATGTTGCCCCTGCTTCACTAGGGGAGGGAGGATGCAGGTCCTGTTCAAAATGTGACCTTGTCAAAGTGCTTAAATACTGTGTATTACGTATTAACTTTCTAAATATTAATTAATATTTAGCTTGCTTATTGCACTGAAATAATACATTTTAATGTCGATTTTTGAAATGACTAATTGCATGTTGTCTCCCTGTGATACTGCAGCCTAGTAAAAGCTTCTTACATAGTGTTCATTCACAGTCACCAGCATATATTATATATATTTAATTAGAAAAATCTAAAGGGATGTAGTACCCTAGTGGGTAGTGACATGCTGCACACAAAGGGATGCTTTGCCTGTATTAGGAACAATTGAGAGACCAAGGCCACATTGTGAAAGTGCGGCAAGTTTGTAAGTAGTGAAATGGGGTTCTGGGGTCTAAGTGCCCCTTTTATCAGGAAATGTTATTATTTGCGTTAATTTTAAAGCATAGGCCTAGTCAGTAGCTTGTTTGGGCCAGGTCAGAAAAAAATTATGGGGCAGATCCACAAAAGAATTACGCCGGCGTATCTATTGATACGCCGCGTAATTTTAACGTTCCCACGTCGTATCTTTGTTTTGTATCCACAAAACAAGATACGACTGCATCTGGGATCGATCTGACAGGCGTACGTCTTAGTACGCCGTCGGATCTTAGGTGCACTTTTTCCGCGGCCGCTAGGTGACGTTTCTGTCGAATTCCACGCCGAGTATGCAAATTAGCTAGTTACGGCGATCCACGAACGTACGTCCGGCCGGCGCATTTTTTTTACGTCGTTTGCGTTCGGCTTTTTCCGGCGTATAGTTACCCCTGCTATTATGAGGCGTACTCAATTTAAGTATGGCCGTCGTTCCCGCGTCGCCTTTTGAATTTTTTACGTTTAGCATGCCCTAGCTACATAATCATTACCCACTGCTAAAGTTCACAACTATGAACAACTAGTTAAGTGCCATGACTCAATTGACTGGCCAGGAGAAGTAAGGTTTTCAAGCTGCAATTATTTATTTCTGAAACACTACTGTCATCCAATTTGTCCTTTAGGAATACAGTAAGTTCCCTACTACTTAATGCAAAACCCAAACACATTATAAAATAAAATAAGATTTTGTTACCTAGTAATTCATTCAAAGTAAACAAATGCTGTACCTTGCTTATCATTTGCAGGACAATACTATAGATTTTCTGGAATATGTGGCAGCTCTAAATCTAGTTTTACGAGGAAAACTTGAACATAAATTGAAGTGGACTTTCAAAGTTTATGACAGAGATGGAAATGGCTGCATAGACAAAACAGAGCTTCTAGAGATAGTTGAGGTAAGCTGAACACATATGATGTATAATAACTGTATTTACATATATTTGTGTGTATACTGTATGTATTGTATATTGTGTATTTATCTGTCATTTAAAGCTAAAAATGTTGTAGCATAAAATAATTACACAAAGATTTAATTTATTTGATGATAGAAGAAATTTAGATTTCAATACAAGATGAAACATTTAAATAGGATATTCAGTCACATTAAAAATCATTACCTCATCCTTACGTCTTCATCTGTCTGTACCTCCTGATGTGTTCATGCACTCTTCTCATTTAATGGATGCTGGTCCTGCACTGACTAAAGGGCAGATGTGATGACATCAATCAGAGAGGCAGCAACATGACTGCATGCAGAGTGGTTTCAATTGAAATTGGTCCTCACAACTGAAATTAGTGAGGGAAAAGATCAGAAGAAGAAGGACTGCATATTAAGATAAGACACCAGCACTCTGCTCTGTGCTTGCTAGATCCAAGGGAAATATCTCACACAATCTTAATTGCATGGTCTAAGGGGGATTAAAGAGGAAGTAAACCCTGGTGGGTTTTACTTCCTCTTTGTTTCCATGCAAAGGTAAAGCATAATGGGCTACTATGCATCGCATAGTAGCCCATTATGTGACACTTACCTGCAAGAGAAGTTTGCGATGTCCCCGTCTTCTTCGCTGGCAGCGAGCGTCCATTCTTCACCTCTCTTCCTTCCGGGGCCGCAAACTCCGGCTCTGTGACTGGCCGGAGTCGCGTGAAGTCACTCCCGCATGTGCGGTGTGAGTGGCCAATCACAACATGACCCCAGCTTGAAACGACACAGCGTGCCCTTTCAATACGGCACATGCGCAGTAGAAGGCATCATTCTGGGACATTGCAAATATCTTCTAAACCGTGTAGGTTTAGGAGATATTTCAAGCACCTACAGGTAAGCCTTAATCTAGGCCAGGGATCCTCAAACTACGGCCCTCCAGCTGTTGCGGAACTACACTTCCCATGAGGCATTGTAAATCTCTGACATTAACAGACATGACTAGGCATGATGGGAATTGTAGTTCCTGAACACCTGGAGGGCTGTAGTTTGAAGACCCCTGATCTAGGCTTACCTGTAGGTTAAAGTGGTTGTAAAGGGTTTACAACCACTTTAACATTGACTTTAAATCATCAGCATGTGAACCAAAAAAAAAAAATGTACATACAACTGGAAAAACCATCATAAATTAATCAGAGTTATGTATAAAATGCATATTGTGTATCTCACAAAAGTGGGTATACCCCTCACATTTTTTGTAAATATTTTATTATATCTTTTCCTGTGATATCACTGAAGAAATACACTTTGCTACAATGTAAAGGGGCGAGTGTACAGCTTGTATAACAGTGTCAATTTGCTGTCCCCTCAAAATAACTCAAAGCAAAGCTATTAATGTCTAAACTGCTGGCAACAAAAATTAGTACATGTCCAAATTGGGCCCAATTAGCCATTTTTCCTCCCCGTTGTCACGTGACTCGTTAGTGTTACAAAGTCTCAGGTGTGAATGGGGAGCAGGTGTATTAAATTTGGTGTTATCGCTCTCTCTCACTCTCTGATACTGGAAGTTCAAAATGGCACCTCATGGCAAAGAACTCTCTGAGGATCTGAAAAAAATTAATTGTTGCTCTACATAAAGATGGCCTAGGCTATGAGAAGATTGAGAAGACCCTGAAACTGAGCTGCAGCACGGTGGCCAAGACTATGCAGTGGTTTAACAGGACAAGTTCCACTTAGAACAAGCCTCACAATGGTCGACCAAAGAAGCTGAGTGCACCTGCTCAGCATCATATCCTTTGGGAAATAGACGTATGAGTGCTGCCAGCATTACTGCAGAGGTTGAAGGGGTGGGTGGGGTCAGCTTGTCAGTGCTAAGACCATACGCCACACACTGCATCAAATTGGTCTGCATGACTGTCATCCCAGAAGGAAGCCTCTTCTAAATGTGATGCACAAGAAAGCCCGCAAACAGTTTGCTGAAGACAAGCAGACTAAGGATATGGATTACTGGAACCATGTCATGTGGTCTGATGAGACCAAGATAAACTTATTTGGTGAACCATGAAAGCCAACATGTGCTGTGACATACTGAAGCAGAGCATGATCCCCTCCCTTCAGAGACTGGGCCGCAGGGCAGTATTCCAACATGATAACGACCGCAAACACACCTCCAAGGTGCCCACTGCCTTGCTAAAGAAGCTTATGGGAAAAGGTGAGAGATTGGCCAAGCATGTCTTCAGACCTAAACCCTATTGAGTATCTGTGGGGCATTCTCAAACGGAAGGTGGAGGAGCACAAGGTCTCTAACATCCACCAGCACTGTGATGTCATCATGGAGGAGTGGAAGAGGACTCCAGTGGCAACCTGTGAAGCTCTGGTGAACTCCATGTCCAAGAAGGTTAAGGCGGTGCTGGAAAAAAATGGTGTCCACACAAAATATTGACACTTTGGGTGCAATTTGGACATGTTCACTTAGGGGTGTACTCACTTTTGTTGACAGCTGTTTCGACATTAATGGCTGTGTGTTGAGTTATTTTGAGGGGACAGCAAATTTATACTGTTATACAAGCTGTACACCCACTACTTTACATTGTAGCAAAGTGTAATTTCTTCAGTGTTGTCACATGAAAAGATATTACAAAAATGTGAGGGGTGTACTCACTTTTGTGAGATACTGTACATCTCTGTCAATTACTG
Source organism: Rana temporaria (assembly GCF_905171775.1). NCBI lineage: Eukaryota > Metazoa > Chordata > Amphibia > Anura > Ranidae > Rana > Rana temporaria. Next base: position 333,710,484 of record NC_053490.1, on the reverse strand, counting down.
TGCCTATACTGCAACGTTAATAAAATGCTTGCCTCAGAATTAATAATGTTAAATGGTTTAGTGGCTAGTTTAATAATGGCAATTAGGTGGTTCACATTGCAAAGCAATTTTGCCTTAGCTTAACCATTTCAGCCCCGGAAGGATTCACCCCCTTAATGACTGGGCCATTTTTTTGCGATACGGCACATGCGTTGCTTTAACTGACGTTATACTCAAACAAAATTGATGTCCTTTTTCTCACAAATAGAGCTTTATTTTGGTGGTATTTGATCACCTCTGTGGTTTTTATTTTTTGCGCTATAAACAACAAAATACAGACATAGGATGCATTAAGGTGAAAAAACACGAACCTTTACAACCCCTTTAAGTAAATGAACCCCACTGGGCTCAGTTGACAAAGTATATTAACAAAATATATTATATTTCTAATAAAGCTTATTTTTCTTTTAAGTCCATCTACAACCTTAAGAAAGTCTGCCGCCAAGGTCAAGATGATCGAATTCCCCTGCTGTCCCCAGAAGAAGTGGTAGACCGGATATTCCAGTTGGTGGATGAGAATGGAGATGGTATATTATTTCTACATTGTAACATATATGGCAGTCTACATACAATAAAAAGGATAAGATAGTAGGTTAAATTTTGGATTTTTACAATATTTAACAGACATCTGGTGATCTTAGCTATGATGGCGCTAAATGTATCCAGACAGTAGAACTCAGGAGTTAACAAATCAGTTCAGAATTCAGGAGCCATGAAATGTATTTTGGGAGTCAATAGGCAGGATTAAAGTTGGCTGCCAGCCAAACCCTATTTATTGCCGTTTCTGTATCCATTGGAGAAATATCCCTTCCCTTTCTGTCCCAGACACACAAAAGCGAGAAGGAGAGAGAAAAAGAAGTTGTCCCTGAAATATATGTAACCACTGTATGATTTTCACTCACTTTCTGTTGCCAGTTTTAATACTTTTTATTTATCGCTTCCTAATCCAGTGACTATGGTCAATAGAGCAATTAGTGAGAGGGAATAACTCCAATTTACAAGAAGACAGCAATAAAACCAGATTAATTTTTAGGAACAAAAACTACTTTAAGGCCCCATACACACGAGAGAATTTATCCGCGAATACGGTCCAGCGGACCGTTTCCACGGATAAATCCTCTCGAGGATTTCCGCGGATTTCTATGCGATGGAGTGTACACACCATCGCATTGAAATCCGCGCCGAAATCCTCTGGCGATGACGTGTCGCGCCGTCGCCGCGATTATGACGCGGCGACGTGCGCGACGCTGTCATATAAGGAATTCCACGCATGCATCGAATCATTACGACGCATGCGGGGGATCCCTTCGGACGGATGGATCCGGTGAGTCTATACAGACCAGCGGATCCATCCGTTGGGATGGATTCCAGCAGATGGATTTGCTTGGCATGTCAGCAAATATTCGATCTGCTGGAATCCATCCCAGGGGAGAAATATCCGCGGAAACAGATCCGCTGGCGTGTACACACCATAGGATCTATCCGCTGAAACCCATCTGCTGGGATTTTTCAGCGGATGGATTCTATCGTGTGTACGGGGCCTAAGGAGTTGAGGAGTAGTGTTAAGCCTCGTACACACGATAGGTTCACCAGAGGACAACCGTCTGAAGGACCGAAGGTTAACGGATGAAGCTGACTGATGGTCCGTCACGCCTACACACCATCAGTTAACAAACCGATCGTGTCAGAACGTGGTGACGTAAAACACAACGACGTGCTGAAAAAAATGAAGTTCAATGCTTCCAAGCATGCGTCGACTTGATTCTGAGCATGCATGGATTTTTAACCGATGGTCGTGCCTACTAACGATCGATTTTGACCTATCGGTTAGGAATCCATAGGTTAATTTTAAAGCAAGTTGGCTTTTTTTTAACCGATGGTTAAATAACCTATGGGGTCCACACACAATCGGTTTTGACCGATAAAAAGAGTCCATCAGACCGTTGTCCTCTGTTTAACCTATCGTGTGTACGAGGCCTTACCCTACACAACCAGATGTTTTCGGAAATTTGCTATTTGTTTATTGGCTGTTATAGACAACACCCTTTTTTTACACAGGTATTGATACATCTGCCTTAAAATTGTTGAACTGTTGCACATCATGTATAATATTGTTCTTGTTTTGCTATTGCGGTATATGTTATTTTTTTTCAATTACTTTGTCTTTAGGCCAGCTATCGCTGGATGAGTTTATAGACGGGGCTCGCAAAGACAAGTGGGTGATGAAAATGCTCCAAATGGATGTCAGTCCTGGTAGCTGGATCAATGAGCAAAGAAGGAAGAGTGCTTTGTTTTAAAGCTGAATGGCTCGAACGCTTCCAAGAGACCTGAGGAAATCCATTGAGAATGGAACTTCTCAGCAAGGGATTGGGCAATTAAGGTTTTGAAAGCAGGCATTCACTGTGACTGAGACCAATATAGTGGATTCTCAATCAGAAATTGTAACATATTCAAGTTTATTTTCTGATTCACAACTGCTGCTAGGAGTACAGTATGCACGTTCCCATGTTTTTTCACAGTACCGTGCAATATGACAACACTTAATGGGATACATCATTCTATGTGTAGGCAAATCTAGATGTGGGCTGCTGAATTACCTTTGTAACACCATCTTAAACAATCCATTTTTTGGCACTACAGCCAAGGTTGGGACTCAGCCTCCCTGAAAAGTGTCTGTTATTCCTTTTTGTTGCCAGCAACAACTTTCCAATTTGTACATTCAATGTGTGAATATCCGAACAGTACTAATGATTTTGCATATGGTGACTTTGCATGTCACATGTAAGTGAATTTGACTTATATTTGGTTTTATAACTGACAAAACTGAAGACAGTGATTTGAAAGTTGTTTTTCAAACTATGCAGCTGAGTGGGTTATTTAAGGATAGGATGGAAAGTTAAAAGAGACACGACTAAAGTGACCACCCAACAATGTAAACATTTTGTGTGCATTCTAGTGGGTCCAGTCACCAACTAGTAACTGACAACACCGGAAAAACTAGCATGTAGCTATCCTCAGGGAGAGGCAGGTGTCACCCCTACCCTCTTCTGTAATTGAAACTTTTGAGCTGAGGATTGGTGCCACCCTGAGCATGTTTTATAGTCAACTTATACTTACGGAAAATACAGGATGGGAATTGTCTGCAGGACAATATACATCACAGCTATGTTATGGGGATTTTTCGTGGTTGATCTCATTTTAAGGGTCATCCGAAATGTTACACTTGATACCTAATATACATGTATGTACAAAATATTGTTACCTTTTAGAGCTTTGCAGATGTGTTCAATGTAGAATATTCCTCTTGTTTAAGGGATGTGTTACCTGCATACAGTGGTGGGAAAATTTAATAAACTGACCCAAGAATCAGCCATTTAATTCACCTGTGACTTCTCTGTGGCATTGTATGCAAAGTCCATCATTTTTTACTACCACTTTTTTGTTGTTGTTTTGGATAAAGTGGAGAGGGATTGGAACACCTGTCAGTTTTTATCACTGTCCATGCCCCGTTATTGAGATTAACATCACATTCATTTTTCCTGTTTACCGTTATCGAAAGTGAAAGTAAAAGAAAATCCCAAATTTTGGGTTGACAACAGAACAGTAATAGAGGAAAAATCAATAGGGGATACTAGTTCTGGTGATGCTGGTGACACCCCAGGATTCCATCACTTTAGAGGGATTTCTCTTAATTTCCTGTTTTGGTTATGGGAGAGGAAGTGATGGAAATCTCCCCTATGGGATACAGATGGCAAACAAACCAACAGGGCTTATATCCATCCATGACTGTATCCAAAATGTACTCTTTCCTAAAATATACTGTTTATTAAAGTGGTTGTAAAGGCAGAAGGGTTTTGTTTACCTTAATGCATTAATGTAAAAACAACTTTTGTGATCAGCAGTAAGAGCCGGTTCACACTGGGGCGACTTGCGATCCGACTTCATGTCGCCTCAAGTCGTCCCAAGTCACGCTGTAGAGAAAAACAATGGAAGTGAATGGGAGCGGTGTTAGTACACACGACTCAAGGTGATCCGACTTCAGAAAAGGTTCCTGTACTACTTCAATCCGACTTGTAAGCGATTTGTACCCATTGATTTCAATGGAAGTCGCCTCAGATGTCTGATCACTGTCTTAACTGAAGCGACTTTCCAGGAAGATAACATACATTTCTCAGGCAAACCCCTCCCTCCCCCTCCCTCTCCCAGAGCTGATTGTTGTTTTACTGGCCACTGGAATTTCTCCTGTCCTGGAGACGACTTCAAGTTGTGTTGTAAATCGCCCAGATCGCCCTGTGGTTCATGTTCAAGTCGTGTCGGAGTCGCCTCTGAAAGTCGCGCTGGAAGTCGTGTCGCCCTAGTGTGAACCGACTCTAAGAGCAGTGGCATCGGCACTGCTCTATTTCTCTTTGACATGGAAGCCATTGGCATCTGCTGCTGTTAACCTCCCTGGCGGTATGATTCTTTCAGAAAAAACATGCTGAAAGCGGTACCATTATTTGCAAGGAAATTTGGCGTTTTATACTGTAGGCCTGTAATTTTTAGAAATAACTCACTTAAATCTGACCAAACAAGATTCTAATAGGCATCCCGGGTATGACATTTTTTTAAAAACAAAATTATAAATTATAATATAATAAATAATTATAAATAATTATAACAAATAATAATATAATTATAATAAAAATTATTCAATAATGTAATCAAATTAAAATCACTGAAATTTGCTCAGTTGCAGAATTGTTGCTGTCATTATTTTTTTTTTTTTATGATGAATTTCCCCACAAATCGCTATCGCACAATTCTGCAAGTGATTATAATTTATTATCGCTGTTTTTTAGCTGATCTAAAACTATTTTTGACATAAAGGGACACTTTTGGTTGCTATGGACAATCTACAGTTTGCAGGGAGAAAGAAACGTTTTTATTATATAAAATGACATGCATGACACAGGACAGACCACTAGGGACAGGGGGGGTGTGTTTTTTTTACATACAGTACTGTAATCTATAAGATTACAGTATACTGTATGTAAGGTGTTTGTTTACGTTTTTGAATTTGGCGCCGTTCTCCGTCCCCGTGCGTCGTAACGTCGCAGGGAACGGAGATCGGCGTCACACGGAGGCACTATGTGAATCGAGCGAGGTCCCGCTCGCTCACACAGCGCGGTGGCATCGCTGGATCCAGGGACAAGGTAAGTAAAAAGTGCCTGTGGATTCAGCGAGGCGAGCCGAGACTGACTCGGGGTTACCGATCGTAGCAGGAAAATCTAACCCCGAGTCAGTCTCGGGAAGACCGCCAGGGAGGTTAATCAAATCCTGTGAGGAAGAAGCAGGGGTTGGGGCCCACTCACGCTGTTGCAGACAGAGACAGCCAGGCTCAGAATCAAGCCCACAGGAGTGCCCCCAAAGAAAGCAGTTTGCTATGGGGGCACTTGGAAGGAAGGAGGAGGCAGAAGCGTCAATGGGGAACCCCAAATTAGGAGGTTCAGGGCTGTTCTGTACAAAATCCATTGTACAGAGCAGGTGAGTATAACATGTTTATTATTAAGAAAAAAAAATGTAACCTTTACGATCACTTTAATGATCCCTTTGTGGCGGTAATGTAACCTTAGTTAGCCATTGACTTTGGTACATTTATTACCAGTTCTAATAACATATTTCCTACCAATATGTGTTTATATATATTTTGCAAGCAATCCATCATGTTCTAAATTCATCATGTTAAAAAATTCTGACAGATTTTTACTTAAAGGCTAAGTTCACCCTTTTTTTCCTAAATATCTGCTCCCCTATGTACCAATATAGCAATAAAGGGGTTGTAAAGGTTTGTATTTTATTTTCTAAAGTTCCTTTAAGCTAGTGCATTGTTGGTTCACTTACCTTTTCCTTAGATTTTCCTTCTAAATGTATTCTTTGTCTGAATTTCTCACTTCCTGTTCCTCCTCAGTAAGCATGCCCCCATCATCCGAGCCGTTCTCGCCCCCTCCCTTGGAACTACATCCCTGCAGGGTGACACCCATCATCAGAGCCGTTCTGGCTGGGGGTTAGTCAGCGTGTTTCCCCCCTTCCTTGGGACTACATCCCTGTGGGGAGGCATTGGGCCAGATCCACAAAGCAGTTACTCTGGCGTATCTATTGATACGCCGCGTAACTGCTAGGTTGCTCCGGCGTATCTTTGTTTTGTATCCACAAAGCAAGATACGCCTGAAGCTGGGCTAGATCCGACTGGCATACATCTTAGTACGCCGTCGGATCTAAGGTGCATATTTACGCTGGCCACTAGGTGGCGCTTCCGTCGATTTCCGCGTTGAGTATTCAAATTAGCTAGATACGTGAATCCACAAACGTACGCATTTTTTTACATCGTTTCCGTAAGGCTTTTTTCGGCGTAAAGTTACCCCTGCTATATGAGGCGTACTCAATGTTAAGTATGGACATCGTTCCAGCGTCAAATTTTGAAAATTTTACGTCGTTTGCGTAAGTAGTTTGCGAATAGGGCTTTGCGTAGAATTACGTTTACGTCAAAAGCATTGGCTTGTTGCGGGTTAATTTGGAGCATGCGCACTGGGATACCCCCACGGACGGCGCATGCGCCGTTAAAAAAAACGTAATTTACGTTGGGTCAAGACGTATTAACATAAAACACGCCCCCATCTCATCCATTTGAATTGCGCGCCCTTACACCGACAAAGTTACACTACGACGCCGTAACTTACGGCACAAATTCTTTCAGGATACAGAAAATACGCTGTAAGTTACGGCGGCGTCGTGTATCAGAGATACGCTACGCCGGACGGAAAGATGCGCTGAGGTACGTGGATCTGGCCCATTTTGTTCAGTGTCTCCCTGCAGGTATGTATTCCCAAGAGAGGGGGTGAGCACACTGACTAACCCCCAGCCAGAATGGCTCGGATGATGGGGGCAAGCTTACTGAGGAGAAACAGGAAGTGAGAAATTCAGACAAAGAAAAAAAACATTTAGAAGGGGAATCAAAGGAAAAAGTAAGTGAACCAACAATGTACTAGCTTAAAGGAACCTATTTAGAAAATAAAAAACAAACCTTTACAACCCCTTTAATGTAATTATTTTGCAAAAATAACATTTATTTCCATTTATTCTACACACTCTTACCTCACTCTTCGTTGATGTCTAAAAACACTGCTCGATTACTTCTGCCTTACTTCCTGGACAGACTTTAGGTCATGACACAGGAAAGAATTGACCAGCTGAGGTTAAATGATGCAGGATGTGTGCTAATGAGATCAGCTGGTCACCTCCTTCCTGTGTCATGATCTAAAGTCTGTCCAGGAAGTAAGGTAGAAGTAATCGAGCAGTGTTTTTAAACATCCAGGAAGAGAGTGAGGTAAGTCTGTGTAGAATAAATGGAAAGCTGTTTTATTTTTGCAAAAGAAGTACATTAGTGCTATATTGGTACAGGGGAGCTGGACTTTTAAAAAAAAAGTTGAACAAAGGTGAACTTAGCCTTTAAACTACTGAATACATGACTTTGCTAAACTATTTGATGAAGTTACATTACTATAGCAGAAAGAGTAACCCCCTGGGGTAAACATACCACTGACCCAGAGTTTCTGTTTTTAGACACCAACATTAAGGAGAAATTCAGTTGTCCCACTAGACATTTTCATCCAAAAACATTTTTTATTTTGCCATTCCAGTGAAGAGATAAATAGGTGCTGCAGGTCACGGCACTGTCATCTTATCTCCTAGCGAGTTAGTAGAGCATAGTAATTCAATATAAATGACTATTTCATTTGACAGATCCAGATTACACTGTTAGTTGAAGTATAACTTTACTGCATATTCTGAAAAATGTATTGCATACTGTATTTTGTTCTCTTGTACAAAAATAAAGAACATTTCTAACGTCATTTATTTCTAAGACGTCTTTTAAAATAACAGAGCACACAATCAGCGTATTAACAATTATACCAAATATCTATGTATAGATATTGCAAAAGAAAATTGTATAGGTATTTGAAAATAAAACATGAAACTGGATGCATGCTTATGATGGTCATTACACATGACACATGACTATTCAGTGCAAAGTGAAACCTCTCATAAGAGAAACATGGAGGCTGCTATTACTGACCTCTCCCTCTAAAAAATGCTGGTAGCCAGAGCTTTTTTTCTCAGAAAATAGGTGCAGGAACTCAACCACGACCCCGTTCAGATTTCGCAAACAGTAGAAGGGTCTTAAAGGGGCAATAAATACCAGGATTGCATTAAATACAGAGTGTAGAGTTCAGGGGGGTTACACACAGAGTGCAGAGCTGTCACTTGTAAACACAGAAACCAGACTTCTGTGTTTACAAGTGATTGTGGTGAGCGGGCACCAAAGGGTCTGAGCCAGAGGTGGTGGAACTGAGTTCCCCCAAGTTCCCCCTGAAAAAAAGCCCTGCTGGTAGCAAATTCAAAATTCATATATGAGCAATGTACAAGCTATTCATTATAATGCAAGCATTCCTAAGTGGGATTACATCACAAATCTTCCCCAGATGTATGTTTCATACATTTAACACAAAGTAGGTATGTTGTATGACAATCACAAACACTTCTACTACGTGTTTTACATCATAGCTTTATCAGAAAGATGTAATAAAGAAGTACATAGCTGAAATCTGTAAACATACTTAACATGAATATTGAATAAGTACAGATTATATTTTATTATATATAAGTGAAATCATAATAACACCATTGCTACCAGCACATACTATGATGCAAACCAACAAATCGAAGTCTTGTTTGTGATTATTGTCATACTCTGTGTTAAACCTATATAATGAAATATACATCAGGGGTATATTTGTGATAATGATCCAGCTAAGGAATACTTGCATGATCAGACATTACCTGTACATTGTTCTTAATGTATATGCATCATTTTAATTAATTTGTAATGTTTATACAATAAAAATTGTATTGTTATTTGGTTTGATGGTACCTTAAAAGTCCCTAGAAAATCTTCCCTATTGGTTCTGGTATAGCTGTCATGTCCTTTTTCTTTCATAACTTCTAAAAATTCTAGTTGCTGGATTATCATTCTGACCCACTTTCTTTAATACTTTGAGTTACTGACCTGGAGCAGATCAGTACTTCTGACTTCTCTCTGACTTTCCTTATCTATTGTGACAGGAAGTCGGGTAAATCTGTGGGTGTTGTCACAGTCGGGACATACATTTCTGCCTTGTTAGACAATATACCCATCATTATTAGGTGTCGGCTGCCAGAAATAGCCAGGAAGGCTAAGGGCCGTTGGAAGACTCCAGCTGTTCAGAGTGAGGCAATTAAAGGCCTCTATAAAGTAGCCCAGAGGATAACCACTAATTGGCTGTGTCACTCCTAAGGCTGTGTGAACAGGAGAGCAGTGCCAGAGAGTCTCCTGATGAGGTGAGGAGACCATTGACTTTTTCCTGTGTTATAGAAATGAAAAGACTATTGTTTGTGCTGTGAGAGCAGCACTGTCTATCCAGCGGTAGGCTGTGTTAGACTTCATAGATAGGTTCCTGTGTGGAAGGTAGACACCCAACGTGGCTAGGATTTATTTTATGTTTGGTTTTGTTTATGCTGTTTGGATGCTTGCAATTATTTTCCAGCAAGATGGAAAAATAAACCAGAAACTTTGTTTTCAACCGTCTTTGACTGCCAGTCTGTATAAATTCAGTGTGTGGTGAACCCATCCAAGGGGTCACACACCCCGCTACCGAGCTAACCCCTCACACTATATAGTTGACTAAGACAAGCCATAGATTTTCTTTCCCACAACCAAAGAAGGCGGGAAGCCTTCCTTGTCAGCAGAACGCAATGATTACTGCTAGCGGCTATAGCCACAGGCAGTAATCTTATGCCAAAAAATCAGACAGGCTGGTTGTACTGAACTCGATTTCTGATTGTTACTGTGGATTACTATGCACAAATGTAGATAGACATAACTCACATTGTGTGGTACCACATCCATATTAGTACAATAGAGAGAAAGAAAAAGGGGTTGATGGACATTAAAGGTAACCACTGTAACCACTGTAATCCCAAGTTGAAAAAAAGTGCTCACAAATATATAAAATCCACATTTTATTGGGACAAATTTAGAATCATCATAAAACATTGTGAAGTATCTACTATACAAATGTGTAGCTCTTCCATATATAGGAAAACACAGATAAATTGTGCAGAGACACCTGTGCCAATTGACCCACAGATCAAACACTAATCAAGTGTAAACATATAGTTTAAGAGCTGCAAGGATGTGGAATTACCTTCCACAGGCGGTGGTCTCAGCGGGGGGCATTGATGGTTTCGGGAAACTATTGGATGAGCACAGCATACAGGGATATACAGGGTAGTACTGACATATACCGTATTTATCGGCGTATACTGCGCACCTTTTTGCCCTGAAAATCAGGGCAAAATCGTGGGTGCGCGATATACGCCGATCCCCTCTTTCCCGCGCCGAGTTTGAACACTGCACCGGCATATACCGAGCGCAGTACACTTGTGTATAGTCGGGCAGGCTCGGCTCCTCTCGCGCTCACGTCCTGGACGTACAGGACGTCCAGGACGTGAGCGCGAGAGGAGCCGAGCCTGCCCGACTATACACAAGTGTACTGCGCTCAGTATATGCCGGCGCAGTGTTCAAACTCGGCGCGGGAATGAGGGGATCGGGCGGGGAGGACACCGCAGAAGGACGCCGGACCCGACGAATAGGACACCTGAAGCCGCAGAGGGACGCCAGACCCAACGAGGCCGCCGATGGACGCTGCGCAAGACACCAAAACTGTAAGTACTAAAATGTTTTTTTTTTACAGGAATGCGGGTCCACTTTAGGGGTGCGCGCTATACGACGGAGCGCGCAATACCCCGATAAATACGGTAATCACATACATAGGTTGGACTTGCACTTGTGTCTTTTCTTTTTTCAACCTCACCTACTATGTACAATGTATGTATATAGTCTTCTGTGGAATCACTGTAACAACCACAATGGATCACTACTCGTTTTGCCAATAGCTTCTTCAGGGGATCCTATTTGGCACTGGGAGATATACCATCATTAGCACCTTATTGCAGATATTTATATACATACATATATCTCACATTTAATTATATTATTAAAATAAAGTATCATATCAGGTGTTTATATTTAAGTTCATATGGTACATACCACAGTCTGAACAAGAGGCATGGAGTGCTTTCCATAACATAGGAGCGGAGAGAGAGATGTGTAACTAGCCGGAAGGGGGTGTGATTTGTATAATAACCATTTTTTTATCTGTGTTTTCCTCTATATATGGGAGAGCTACGCATTTTTATAGCACATACTTCCCAATGTTCAAATGTTTTATGATGATTTAACATTTGTCCCAATAAAATGTGAATTTTATACATTTATATATTTGTGAGCACTTTTTTTCAACTTGGGATTACAGATGTTACCTTTAAAGTCCGTCAACCCATTTTTCTTTCTCTTTATTATATTGTGGATTACTACACAAACTAGTTAGAACTTAAAGTGGAGGTTCACCCGGAACTAACATTTTTTAACCTTAGATTGATGCTCATTTTGTCTAGGGGAATCGGCTAGTTGTTTTAAAATCGAAGCTGTACTTACCGTTGTAGAGAGCGATCTTCTCCGCCGCTTCCGGGTATGGGCTGCAGGACTGGGCGTTCCTATTTTGATTGACAGTCTTCCGACAGGCTTCCGACGGTCGCATCCATCGCGTCACGATTTTCCGAAAGTAGCCGAACGTTGGTGCGCAGGTGCAGTATAGAGCCGCACCGACGTTCGGCTTCTTTCGGCTACTCGTGATGCGATGGATGCGACCGTCGGAAGCCTGTCGGAAGACTGTCAATCAAAATAGGAACGCCCACTCCCGAAGACCATACCCGAAAGCGGCGGAGAAGATCGCTCTCTACAACGGTAAGTACAGCTTTGATTTTAAAACAACTAGCCGATTCCCCTAGACAAAATGAGCATCCATCTAAGGGTAAAAAAATATTTATGGGTGAACTCCCGCTTTAGTAGGAACCCCTTATAAATACAACTGCTAGTGTAAGAAATTACTGTTGTTCCAAAATGGTTAACGAAAGGTGATATACATTTAGTTTTGTTAAAGTTTTTCTGTGTGGCATACACACCTTTCATTAAATAAAAAAAATTAAGTACTGTATAATGTAGATGTATATTATCTCAGTATGCAGAGTTAATATGTCTTTGTTCATTGTTGTCATAAAGCACCTCTTGTAATTTCCGATTTCTTCTATAGATTCATGATGTATATCATTAGTTTGCTAAGACAAAGCAATCAACATATAAGGGTCCCATAATTATATGTGGAGAAAACACAGCCACCAATCTAAGATTATAGATTTATTTTACAACATTTAACTTTCAACGTATAGTAAAGAAATGTACATTTCCAAACCAGTTATTTCTGGTGTCTACACTTGAGTGTAAGCAGTTTTCCGTACAGAACCTGCTTTGGCCCAGCTGCTTTTGATGTGTGATAAAGTGAATATACCGCACAAGGGGTCATTTTAATGCTAAGGGTTAAGTTATTTTTTTGTTGGGCTAAGCGATTAGGGAATTACATTTTTATTCAGGGTTACTGTTCAGTTTTGGGGGATTAGTTAAATGGAGGTTTACTATTAGGTGCTTGATTTAGGGATGGTTATGACCGAGGGGCTTAATTTAAGGATTTTGTTAACCACTTAAGACCCGGACCATTACGCAGGTAAAGGACCTGGCCAGTTTTTGCGATTCGGCACTGCATCGCTTTAACTGACAATTGTGCGGTCGTGAGATGTGACTCCCAAACTAAATTGGCGCCCTTTTTTTTCCCACAAATAGAGATTTCTTTTGGTGGTATTTGATCACCTCTTCGGTTTTAATTTTTTGTGCTATAAACAAAAATAGAGTGACAATTTTGAAAAAAAAACAATATTTTTTACTTTTTGCTATAATAAATACCCCCAAAAAAGATATAAAAAAACGTTTTTTTTCCCCAGTTTAGGCCGATACGTATTCTTGTACATATTTTTGGTAAAAAAAAAATCGCAATAATCGTTTATCGATTGGTTTGCGCAAAATTTATAGCGTTTACAAAATAGGGGATAGTTTAATTGCATTTTTATTAATATTTTTTTTTCACTACTAATCGCGGCGATCAGCGATTTTTTTCGTGACTGCGGCATTATGCATCGGACAATTTTGACACATTTTTGGGACCATTGTCATTTTCACAGCAACAAATGCTATAAAAATGCATTGTTTACTGTGAAAATGACAATTGCAGCTTGGGAGTTAACCACTAGGGGGCGCTGAAGGGGTTAAGTGTGACCTCATATGTGTTTCTAACTGTAGGGGGGCGGGGCTGGACGTGTGACATCATTGATCGCCTTTCCCTATATCGGGGAACAGACGATCAATGACAGCGCCACAGTGAAGAACGGGAAGCTGTGTTTACACACAGCTCTCCCCGTTCTTCAGTTCAGCTCTGGGGACCGATAGCGGGACTCCGGCGGCAATCGGGTCTGTGCCCGCGACCCATGGCTGGGCACTTAAAGAGGACGTACAGGGATGTGCTTGTGCCCAGCTGTGCCATTCTGCCGATGTATATGTGCAGGAGGCGGTCCTTAAGTGGTTAAAGCGTTTGTTACCCCAACAATTCATATTCCCGATATGTGCCTGCTGTACCATGTACTTGTATGAGAAAGTATCCTGTTCTCTTTTTATCGCTTTCTTTATGTGAAATCCCTGGTAATCTTGCTAGTCCCCTTGCTTCCTATTAAAAACTGACCATGATAAGCAGGAGAGCACCCGTGGTCAGTTCTCTAGCTATGCTGGGAACTCAGTGTATTCTCTTCAATGATCAGACTTGTCCTGACACGCCCCAACTGCACAACCATTCACTGGGAAGCTCAGTGTACTGCTGCTTCTGCTCCCCATAGCTCTTCTGCAGCTAAGAACAGAGGGAATGTGACCACTTATGAAAAAGGAAAAAAAAGGTATTTATATATTTTTTATATCTAAAAAAAATGTTTTGCCTTTCATTTCTTTTTTAAACTGAATGTTTCTTTTTACAAGGTGATCGTTTACAAACACTTTAGGTGATAGGGTTGATTAAACAATTATGGGTAATGGGTTAAGTGTTTTGATTGGGGTGATTAAGATTCAAGGCTTTTTTTTTAGGTGGATTAGTGTCAAATGCTAGAGAGCTAGGATTTTTAGTGTTCCACGCTGTCTCACACACAGTAAATAAAGCCTCGTACACATGATCAGATTTACGGACGACCGTTTGTCCGTTTTTTTTTGTTGCATGCTATTCTCACGTCGAAAGTGAAGAGGTTACTTACCATATGGAAATTCTCATACGACAGAACACAACTTCAGAAATGACGTAATGTGTTCTTTCGTTTCTGAGCATGCTCTTACGTTTTTTTTCGTACAAAACCATACCAATTAAACGAAAATCGAACGTTAAGTTCAGGTACGACAAACATTTTATAGCCTGCACATCCAGCTTTTGTCTGACGAAAAAACGGAACCGGCTATAGAAAGCACCGTACTAATGATCCGTAAATTGTTCGTTGGACGAAATTTTACTTCCAATTTTTCGCATCGTGTGTGCCTTTAGAATAATGTTTCAAAGTGTCATTACCACAAGGTTTCTTATAACACCAATCAATAATAAAACTTGCAATGCTATTTGTATCTGATTGGTGATACAGATTTAAATCTGATTGTTGGTGCACAAGTAACAAAAGAAAAGGGGATATTATGCAGCAAATGTTTAAGTGAGTAACTTCCATCTAAATACAGGAGGATTTGTGCTAAGCTTTGCTGTGGAGAATTACAAAAACTCAGATCAAAGTGGACTTCCTGGGCCGGATTCAGATACGAGATACGACGGCGTATCTCCAGATACGTATCTTGTATCTCTGAGTGCGGGCCGTTGTAGCTATGCGCCTGATTCAGAGAATCAGTTACGCATAGATTTCCCTAAGATCCGACTGGCGTAAGTGTCTTACACCGTCGTATCTTAGGCTGCATATTTACACTGGTGCTTCCGTATAGTTACGCAAGGAATATGCTAATTAGGTATTTATACCGATTCAGAAATGTACGTCCCACCGGCGAATTTTTTTACGTCGTTTACGTTAGGCTTTTTCCGGCGTAAAGTTACCCCTACTATATGAGGCGTAGCTAATGTTAAGTATGGACGTTGTTCCCGAGCCGAGTTTTGAAAATTTTATGTCGTTTGCGTAAGTCGTTCGCGAATAGGGCTTTGCGCAAGTTACGTTCACGTCGAAACCAATGAGGCTTTGCGGCGTAATTTCGAGCATGCGCACTGGGATTCTTTCACGAACAGCGCATGCGCCGTTCACAAAAAACGTAAAATACGCGGGGTCAAGTGAAATTTAAATAAATGGATCATTAACTGTTTTTTAATTTTTGCCAAATATAATTATCTTTAAATATTCATAATTAGCATACTCATTCATTAGTGGGTAATAATGCCCATGGTAGAGGTATAGTGGCCAAATACCCCCTGTGCAAGGCCATCTTACAGGGAAACAAAAACGGTTGGTAAAAAAATAATAGTTCTAGCCTATAAAATACTTCATATGAGAAATATAATTAATACCCATAAACCTCATCAACATTGTCCAATCCATTAAAATCAAAAGGCTCAGGCAATGATAATTTTCAGCATCTGAATTTCATAGTGATTAGTAACCTTAAAATCTTTTCTGTAGAAGGTCCCTCAAATGCCAGGGCACATTCTGTTGATTGTAATACTCACCCAATACAATCCAAAATGGGACATAAAGTCATATGTGATCTTCTACAAAGAATGTATTAGCATTGCATGTTCTTATATCTGCTGTCATCCCGCTTTTATCCAATGATAACTGTAAAGGGTTATCTACAGCAGCATCAACTAAAGTACACAAGACAGTTATAGAAATGAAAACATACCGGTATTTGTAAATTTTGATCTTAATTGTGAATTGTCTTATTAGAATGAGCACATTCCTATATAAATAAATGTAAATGTATTTCTTTTGATACAAAATCCCCCTAATTGCAAGTTTTGTAATCTGCTTATACACTAGGAAGGCTAATGGTGGGACTAAAAAAAGAGGAGCCCTTTTACCATTTCACTTGTAGCAAAAACCTAATTAGCTTTAAAGGCATATAAACATGTATTCTGATATCTAGAAAGGCTAATTACACATACATTTTTCAGTTTTTGTCAACATGTCATATTTAAACAAAATTACTTGTAACATGTTATAGTTCTAATGCATGATGGAAATGAAGTATAGCCTGGACACAGAAGAAAAAATAGGCTCTGCTCCAATCATTTTTAATTCAGTCGGTTGCTTTCTTTTTTTTAAATGTCATCAGTAAAAGTAGTTGGTTGATAATGGCAGCATGTCCATTTTCATCTGTTCTATATAATTACATGACAATAATATACACTCTATATATACAGTACATATAGCACTAATGCTAATTTACTTTTTTTTTTATAACTTATCTTTTATATCTTGAGCTTTAATGAGTTTGATCTCTCAATTTGTTTAAAACCCATTAGTCACTTTAATCATCAACCCTGACCAGTTTGGCCTTTAGACAAAAGTACCCACTACCTGTTGTCAGTAGTCTATTCTTTGAATTCCTGATACTATTGCATTATCTACATATTCTCTTCAGTTCAGGTAATAACAGCTTTCCGTTTCCAGTGCGGCCTAGCAGTTGCTAATCCACTTTATGATTCTTCCAAACATGACGTCACCTCAACACGTGTTCCCTAATCCAATGGCAATGGATTTTGTGCTGATCCGATTTCTTAACTGGCCCAAATTAGAATCCAGAAGAGGAAGGGGGAGATATGAAAGGACACAAACCCTTACAAAGGTCGGGAGCACCCTTAAAGTGAACCTGTCATGATAGAAATATGGGAGCTACCACAGCTACCTTGTTTTTGAAGGAACAATTTCAGAAGTGCGCCAAGTGAATCACTACAACTTGTGCAGTTAGCATGTGGCAGTGACATCACCAGCTGCTATTAAGTAAATATCTCCTAAAGTATGCACATTTAGGGGATATTTACTGTACCTACAGGTAATCCTTAATATAGGCTTACCCATAGGTATAAAGAAAAAAGGGGACTTTACTACCACTTTAAAAACCACACAACTATGGCACTACAGAAGACTCAATACTTTGAAAGCCAATCTTCCAAAACAAAAACCACAATGCAATTTTAATATTCGAGCATGCTACCATACCGACCATTGCAGTACAGTGCATAGTTCATCTTCCAAAATGCACAGCATAAGATGGACAAACAAAACAAAAGAAAATTCCCAGCTAAACTTACCGACCAGCCTGCAACCAACCAAATTATCTTGTCCAACAATAAATGTTAAAAACGGGGGTTTCTAAATACATGCGTAAGCTGCAGAGCCTCTTCGGTTGGTAAATTGAGCTGGGAATTTTCTTTGGTTCTGTTTGACATGCGTTGCCCTTCCATGCACTCCTTGCTGCAGAGGCCAGTGGCCTATTGTTTATACAGCATAAGATAGAGCCTATAGTCTTATATACAAAGATTGTATTCTTGAATATGTAGCAAACTTAACAAACCATATTCCACCACATTAACACAGCACATAATGCTAGTTTTTATACAATTTTGAACCCAATGATACCCTCAAGCTGTGTCTGAGTACCAAAAGAAAGATATGACCGAGATCAGGTGCTTCTTTAGTCAACAGACTAGTTTTCTCATATAAAACATGAACCTCCAGAGACCTAGATCTTCCCTCTGTAATGTTCTCAACATTGTTTGGGTGCCATGCAACAGTATTTGCAATAATGCAACATCACCCAAAACTGTTTGCCAGCTTCCATAATTATACCCATAGTTGTACCCATCACCCGTTCCTAAATTAGGACGATGTCAACAGCCTTCTACCAAGATCCCAGAAAATACGGAGTGTTCAGATTTTACTAAAAGATGCTCCTACGTAGTGCTGGATTGTCTTCTCATACGATTTGGAATGCTTGCCATTCTTGAGAATCTCAACAGAAGGATCATTATATCACCCCCTGCAATATTAAAGCTGGTGGAATATTGAGTATCTGAACTAACGTTTTTCTCATATGCATTGATGCACTGATGCAACACACCTGTATTTAAGCTTAGACTACAATAAACTGTCTTTGATGTAGGTCAGTGGTGTTTGGACCATTACCTGCCTGTCAACTGTCAGCATGTCAGTTGCCTGAAGTCTGTGCACATTATTATATTGTTGTTTATAGTATGCTAGCTGATCTATCTAGCTGAAAAATATAAAATTTTCCATTTTTAATTTTACAACTAGACATATTATATTGAAGTTGTGAAAATAGTTAATTTCAATAGCCAGTTCCAAAAGCTAAATCACTAGGTACCAATCTGAATCGGTATGAATTTTCATCATGGGTGTCATGGATCTTGAGATATTAAAGTGCTTATCCCTTTATTTATTAAATGTGTTTATGTAGGTTAATACTTACTTAAAAATATAAATTCAAAACACTTGGCGGGCCACTTTATTTATTTAGATCTGTGGACTGTAGTTGGCCAGTATATAGCTGGATAGTCATTCTGTACAAAATAAGCTATACTGAGGATGACAATGGGTCATGTTATTCTAACTCTCATTACATAAAACTATAAAGATCATTTTAGTTAAAAAAATTATTTAGAGTGATATTTCTCACATCAACATCACATCAAGTTTACTCGACTTTTTAAGCAATATATTGTAACTCCAGGACACACACGCCTTTATTGTTCATTATACAAAAATCTGTTTAATAGCCAACCGATTTAATAAAATATAGTAATGCTGTATCCATAATTAGTAACATTTTCTGCATTTTTTATTATTATTAGCCCTTAACCTCCCTGGCGGTATGAT
Source organism: Rana temporaria (assembly GCF_905171775.1). Classification (NCBI taxonomy): domain Eukaryota; kingdom Metazoa; phylum Chordata; class Amphibia; order Anura; family Ranidae; genus Rana; species Rana temporaria. The sequence goes on along the minus strand of NC_053490.1, from coordinate 333,691,446 downwards.
TCTGTCAGAAAAAAGGTGCTGAAAGCGGTACCATTATTTGCAAGGAAATTTGGCGTTTTATATTGTAGGTCTATCATTTTTAGAAATAACTCACTTAAATCTGACCAAACAAGATTCTAATAGGCATCCCGGGTATGACATTTTTTTAAAAACAAAATTATAAATTATAATATAATAAATAATTATAAATAATTATAACAAATAATAATATAATTATAATAAAAATTATTCAATAATGTAATCAAATTAAAATCACTGAAATTTGCTCAGTTGCAGAATTGTTGCTGTCATTATTTTTTTTTTTTTATGACGAATTTCCCCACAAATCGCTATCGCACAATTCTGCAAGTGATTATAATTTATTATCGCTGTTTTTTAGCTGATTTAAAACTATTTTTGACATAAAGGGACACTTTTGGTTGCTATGGACAATCTACAGTTTGCAGGGAGAAAGAAACGTTTTTATTATATAAAATGACATGCATGACACAGGACAGACCACTAGGGACAGGGGGGGTGTGTTTTTTTTACATACAGCACTGTAATCTATAAGATTACAGTATACTGTATGTAAAGTGTTTGTTTACGTTTTTGAATTTGGCGCCGTTCTCCGTCCCCGTGCGTCGTAACGTCGCAGGGAACGGAGATCGGCGTCACACGGAAGCACTATGTGAATCGAGCGAGGTCCCGCTCGCTCACACAGCGCGGTGGCATCGCTGGATCCAGGGACAAGGTAAGTAAAAAGTGCCTGTGGATTCAGCGAGGCGAGCCCGAGACTGACTCGGGGTTACCGATCGTAGCAGGAAAATCAAACCCCGAGTCAGTCTCGGGAAGACCGCCAGGGAGGTTAAACATGAACTGACATACGTTGGGCTGTAGTGAAAACATTCAAAGAAGTTGGCTTGTTATATGTGAATTGCAGTGACCAAACACAGATATGTTCAGATGAAGACGAGTCATAGGCCCGGATTCACAAAGCACTTACACCGACATTTATCAAGTTACGCCGACGTAAGTGCAAATGTGCGCCGTCGTATCTGTGCGCCGGACCCACAAAGTAAGATACACCTAAAAACAGGCTTCATCCCGCTGACGTAACTTGCCTACGCCGGCGTAGGGTGGGCGCACGTTTACGCTGTACGCTTGATTAGCCATTCAAATATGCAAATGAGAAAAAAAAAAAGGTGAGTCACGAACCTGCGCGCGCCCGACGCAGGCTACGAGAGGTGCGCAAAAGTTGTACGTCTGGCGTAAAGTTAAGCCCCATAAAGGAGGTGTAACTCAGCAGCAGACATGTAAAGGTCTGCATCAGGGAACACAAGCCGGCCAGGCTGGCATATTTTACGTTGGACGTGTGTCTGGATAGGCGTAGGTTACGTTCATGGCGTAGGTAGTGATCCGGCGTATCTTAGGCAGTTGTTCCGACGTGGTTGTGAGCATGTGCACGGGGATGCGTCCACGTCACGATGCATGCGCAGTTCGTTAAACGTACTTGTCTGGCTCTCAAACCATCATTTGCATGGGGTCACGCCTCATTTGCATGGGTTTTTTCATGGGGCAAGCCCACCTCCACCTACGCGGGCCTGCGCCTTCGAAACCTACGCCACGCCGACGCAGCATTGGGAGCACTGGCTTCCTGAATTCCATGCTTGCCTCTCTGCGTTGCGTCGGCGTAGCGTACATTGGTTTGCGCTACGGCGGCGTAATGTGCGCCCGCTCTCTGTGAATCTGGGCCTTAATGTTCAAAAAAGTGTATATAAGAAATGTGATTATTTTATAGGTCAATGGACAATGAACCAATATTTAAAAAAAAAAAAAAAAAATCTTTACTAGAATGCAATCCAGGTGTAGACAAACCCAGGGAGGGATCTACTTTAAAACAATGAGGCTTCTTTTTAACTTCCATAATAAAATCTACTTATGTGGGGAAAAAGCATTGAAGGCCTAAAAAAAAAAAAAAATATAGTCCAGGTAATAAATAATAATAAATATTACCTGCTATACAGCAGGTATTTCCTGCCATACAATGTAAACTTGAACTTTTATCAGATATGAGATGTAAACCAGGCAAAAATCAGTAGCAACGGAGGTCAGCATATGCAATAAGATAGTAAGATAGGTAGGATACATAAACCAGCATATATATATATATATATATATATATATATATATATATATATATATATATATATATATATATATATATATATATATACATGCACACAAACACACATATTTATATAATGTATATTATTGACTACTGTACATCAAAGAAGACAGGACAGGCAGAGATATGACCGTCATTTTATATTGTGCTGAATTTTTTTTATTTTTTTATTTTGTAATTTCAGGTATCGTTTGCATTGTATATTAAATACAGACATCACACAGCAGTCAACTGTATACAGCAGACAGATAAGGCATCCACACACATACCAATAAAACTGTTTTCTGATCTAGCTTTGCAAATGCATGTGTTCTGGCCTCCATAAGGCCTTTCATTATGGTTGGATTAAACTTCATACACAGAATGAAAGTTAAAGTTTTCTAGCCACATGTACAAAATATAGTGACTAGTAAATTAGTTTACTCAAACACAGATTTGCATTGAATCAGGCCTATCCACTGTGATCTTTTGTTCGCCAACTAACTGCATTGGGTGGACCAATGTGAATAAATTGGTAAAGGGAGCCTCTAGATCCTGTTTCAGTTGATGTCCTGTTTACAGAAAGAGATGTGAGCCACCTTCACACTCACGCTTATTTCTGAAGTACACCCTCATCTATCCAAGTTGGCAAAAAGGTCCATTACATGATTGTGTCTTATATTACATTGATGACATGGCAAAGCGCCTTATGGATATTCTGCATTATCACAAACCACATAACCTTATTTGATCTTTTGGCTGACACATGCAAAAAAGGAAATGGACAGATAAGGAGTTCAATTCACTTAGGGTTCCCTCACGTCTGCACTGTGAAAAAATGACAACATTTCAAAGAACAGATTCAATGTGGTGAAGGTGTCCCACAGAAGATGCTTAACATACTGTAGCATAGCAGGTAATGTGCATCCAAAATGCTATATATATGAGTTTGGGGGCAAACTATCAAAGCACATCACATATAACTGCATAGATTTAAGTTGACCTAAAATGAAAATATCCCTCTCGCTGCTCCAATAAAAAGGGAAATCTAATGTGTCCAAAAGCTTACGCTCTAGAGGCAGCACCTCTGCAATACACAGAGCCAACCTATGGCCTAGAAAAGCATAAGGCAGACATGCAGTGACTCTTGAGAAGCTTGCTCCAGAAGAGGCATGTTTATTTGAGCAGTCAGATTTCTTTAAAGCGGAGCTCCACCATAAAATCATACTTTGCTTCAGTAGCTTCCTTTTAATAGTGTTAAAAAAGTTCTGTGTGAAAAAAATGTTTTACTTGCCTGGAACACCCTGTTGCTAGGCAAAATTCCTAATCTGCCTTCTTCCTGGACCGCGGTGGTTCTCCTATCCTACCTAAGCCGCACAGACTTCTGTGCTACCAGTGTCATCATTTCCCAGGACTGTGCGCTTGTCTGTGCCGATGCTTACCGCGCCATGTTCAAAAAGGGCACAAAGACCTTACTTCTCATATAAAAGATATATTGGAAAGGGGAGTCATTCAGAGTTTTATTCAAGCGTAAATTGTGTTATCACTGTTGCAATGGTGCGGGACGTTCCTCCGTTGCCATGACAAAAGAATAAACAAACTGCACTGTGAGCGCCGCTCTACAGCGCACGCGCGAGATGTAGGTTACCCAGCATGCACCGCAGACAATCCAGGAAGGGAAAAGAACTGGGCTTCAAATGCCCACACACATAATGGATTCGGCCAGATGGGGAGAAGAAGAAAATTAAGCAAGTGTGGACCAATATTACTTTAACGGCTGGGGAGCTATTGCCATCTTATGGGGACTATGTTATGTGACAATTACAATCTTGCAACAAAAAAAAATAAAGTTTTTTTGACCGGAGCTCCGCTTTAATGATAGTAATCAATTACATCCATTACAAATATTCTGACCGTAAAGTAGATGACAGGATTTGCTGAGTCACCAGCTTTAGGAATGTGAAGAAATGATCTTATTAACATTGATCAAGTCATTATTTTGTAGGTATTTTCTCAGGCCTTGAGCTTACTTTGAAGGTCCTTGTGAAATTATTAATGTCAGCATATTTTGAAGAGTCTAAGGGTGGAAGATGGGCCGCAAAGGAAAATTTAAAGGACCAGTCAAAAAGTGTACTGCTAATGCTATCAAGTAAAGATTGCAACTGCGTATTTAGCTGTACACAAAATGTGGAAATACCCTTTCCCCCCCTCTTTCCCCACCCACTTTACCCTATAAGAGGTAAATATTGCTCACTGAATTCAAAGGGCTCTACTATTTGGGCTCCCAGCTAGATCTACACTTTAAATTCAAATCTATTTAATCAACCATACCTTTGATTCTGCTAGAGCTCCACATGTGCTGCTTGTCATGCAAAGCTCACTGCTGTTTCTTTTTATCTATGTGACGGGCAGCAAACTACTTGGGAATACATGGCCTGCATTTTCATACGGATGAGCAACTGGTGTCCTCAGGTCATCATATTATTAGCAAGAGTTGATTCTGAGCAGTGGAGTGGCCTGATTCAATACTGCTAGATCTGGATGGAAAACAAAAATCTTGGACAGGTGGACTATGGTTCATGCATATATTTCAAGGCTTAGCTTTCAGTTTCAACTATAAATCAAAGCCTGAGCTTGAGGTATAAATAAACAACAACAGAATGTCATAAAAGACACACAACCTTATTAAGTGGCTATAGGATCCGATGCTAAGTTTGTCAGAAGCTTTAATAAATCCTCTAGCATTTAGACAGCTGATTGCTGGTGCCACTGTTTTAACAGATGAGTCCAACAGAAAAAAAGTCCAGTATTCACTAATTAAGAAGGAGCTAAGAGGCATGTGGCTTTCAACTTTGATGTTTCTCTGGGAAGTCACATTCATTTTTATCTACAATTTCTACAATAAACAATTCCCACACTAAACAGATCCCCATAATTCAGGCAAAGTTGCCTAATCTATTAGATTTATTAAGTGGAAGAGTTTATTTTATTGGAATAGGGCAAGGAACAACCTTAGAAACGGTTTTTAAAGATGTATGGGTCCGCATTGAGATTTCCACTAGTTTCCTGTCTCAGTAATCACAGAGGAAGTAAAATGAAAGTTACACAACAGGAACTAAAATAACAAACCTTACCCTCAGTAAAACTTTAATACCGGGCCTTCAAGGTACAGTTCAGAACCAACAAGTATCCGTTAAGAGTCTGCTCTCTTTGAGAAACAAGCATCTTTAAAAAAATATGCAATCATTGTGTCCAAGGCAAATATAACAGACCATGATAAAATCACAATATCTAGCCTAATAAACCCCTCTATGTTGTTGTAGGGTTCTAATAAATAATATGACAGCAGCCAATTTTCAAAGTGCCATTTAGTTATGGGAACTGTTTCCTGGAGTATCTTGTCCTATACAAACCATCATGGGCATGTTACAGGCAAATTCCAGGGTAAAGGAGTTAAAAAAATCACAAGCTCAGACAAAAGTTCTGCAGGCTCAGGGAGGCGATGTTCCAGTTGTAATTTCGGGTCGGGGTCGCTCTGAGATTTCCATCCTTTTGCCATCATTTTGTATCATGTAAACAATATGCTTCAGGTCCAGACTGCGGGTCAACACTTCCAAGAGTAGCTCATCTTTCTGAACACCGTCAATAAATTCCTCCAATGATAATTCACCTAATGAGAAAACGTGAGATAGATGTCATACAGACAATAATTCAACAGTAATCACTGCAAACAAATCCATAGCGTATGGCCTGGGATAATAATGAAGTCACGTAGATGCTTAGAAATACTTGGAAGCTTAGCGATTCATATGTACATTACCAATTTATGTTGCTGGTTGCATAAATATTTAAGTTTGTAAAAAATATCTGTTCAGATTTCCTCACAGAATTAAAAGATTTATAAGACTAAGCTTAAAAAGATTATCAAGAGCAATCTGAAATTGTGGCAACATCTCATGATTTCTGGTGTCAATAAAAGATAAGGAAACTTGCAAAAATGTTTCCTTACCCATATGCCCCCAAACCTGTTAGCTGAAGTATGCCTCTGGGGTTCTGCTGAGCACTTGTGGACACTGGGATGAATAAACTGGAGGCAGGTATTGGTGGTAAGAACTGAATTAGTACTGTATGGAACTTCTCCAGCTCAAAAGAATAAGGGCAAAAGGGGAAGAATGATTTGAACCTTTTTCTTAACTTTCGAGATGAGTGATCTGAGGTCTGTCTTATTTTTTCTGTGCTTTAATGTCTGTGAACACGTGCCTGTACATTAATATATATATCCTGTTGCCAAGATGACAGTGATGAGCTTATAGTATACAGTTTTAAAGATTTTATTTATTTTCTAATGGACCCATCAGGGCAGTAAATGAAGTAGTTAAAATGGGGCCTAGAAGAAAACAAACACTGCAATAGGGTGCAGACAAAATCTATAATCACTATATGCAATTTAACAGTTAGTCCAGCTGAGGGAGCTATTTCAATACTGTGCTTTGTTTTCATTTTGTTTGCCTAACTCTGTGCACAATGCTATAAACTGGGATTGTGACGGTACACTAAAGAGGTGAGCTGCGTTTTATGATGTCAGCAGGAGTCCCTATTCTACAGAAACCAGTCACTGTTGATGTAAACCACATCTTTCTTCGGGGAGTGTGGGTTAAAGCGGGGGATCACCCGTACATAACACTTTTTTCCCCTTAGATGGATGCTCGTTTTGTCTAGGGGAATCGGCTAGTTGTTTTAAAATATGAGCTGTACTTACGGTTTACGAGATGCATCTTCTCCGCCGCTTCCGGGTATGGGCTGCGGGACTGGGCATTCCTATTTTGATTGACAGTCTTCCGAGAGGCTTCCGACGGTCGCATCCATTGCGTCACGATTTTCCGAAAGAAGCCGAACGTCGGTGCGCAGGCGCAGTATAGAGCCGCACCGACGTTCGGCTTCTTTCGGCTACTAGTGACGCGATGGATGCGACCATCGGAAGCCTCTCGGAAGACTGTCAATCAAGACGGAACGCCCGCTCCCGAAGACCCATACCCGGAAGCGACGGAGAAGATGCATCTCGAAAACGGTAAGTACGGCTCATATTTTAAAACAACTAGCCGATTCCCCTAGACAAAACGAGCATCCATCTAAGGGGAAAAGAGAAAAAAAAAACATCATTGGGTGAACTCCCGCTTTAAGGCCTTGCTTGAGGAGCTTAGTATTGTAGAGGGAAGGTTATAAATGTGCAAATGGATGGAGTTACAGTAGACTATGTTGTGTAGGGGCTCATAATATGGTGCTTGGGGATAAAATGTGCAGTTGGAGGGATATGGTAAGTGCCGTTTTAAAGAATATGTAAACCCAGCATTCAATATTACTTATATGTGCCTGTTGTACCATGTACTTGTATGAAAAAAAGTATCCTGATCTCTTTATATTGCTTTGTTTGTGTGAAATTCATGGTGTTCCTGCTAGTCCCTCTCTCTGGCTGTATGTTTAGGGTTGTTGTCCTGCTTGAAGGTGAACCTTCACCCCAGTCTCAAGTCTTTTAGAGACTTTCTTCTAAGATTGCCCTGTATTTGGCGCCATCCATCTTTCCATGAACTCTGACCAGCTTCCCTGTCCCTGCTGAAAAAAGCATCCCCACAACATGATGCTGCTACCACCATGTTTTACAGTTGTGCGTTTTGCAGTGTTAGTTTTCCTCCAAACATAGGGCCATATTCTCAGTAGAGTTACGACGGAGTATCTCAGTAAACTCCGTCGTATCTCTATTTTTTGACCCGCGTATCTATGCGAGTGATTCCTAGAATCATTTTCGCATAGATACGCTAAAGATCCGACATGTGTAAGTCACTTACACTGTCGGATCTTAAATGTAATTCGCCGCCGGCCGCTAGGTGGCGTTTACGTTCAGGTCTCATTTGTTTATGCAAATGAGCCTGATACGCCGATTCCCGAACGAAATTGCGTTGCGTAACCGTCGCTTACGTAGTTTGCGTAAGCGTAAGGTTACCCCTGCTATATGAGGGGCAACCTTACGCCAGTCCCACGTATGCCATGTTAAGTATGGCGTCGGGTCCGCGTCGTCTTTTCCCGTCGGGTACGTCGTTTTCCTAAGTCGTTCTTGAATACGACTTTACGTCAATGACGCACACGTCGGCGTCATTGACGTTTTCCGCCGAGAACTGGAGCATGCGCACTGGGCTATTTTTAGCCCGGCGCATGCACAGTTCGATCGGAACGGGGGCGTGCTTAATTTAAATATAAGCCGCCCCCTTTGAAATACGCGGGGATGCGCCGGGCCTTTTACACTACGCCTCCGCAAACTACGGAGCAAGTGCTTGAGGAATACGGCACTTGCTCCAGTAAGTTGCGGCGGCGTAGTGTAAATAGCTTACGCGAGGCCGCCGCAGATTATTGGAGAATCTGGCCCATAGCATTTTGGTTTTAGGCCAAAAAGTTCAATTTTGGTCTTATCTGACCAGAACACCTTCTTCCACATGTTTGCTGTGTCCCCAACATGGCTTCGTGCAAACTTCAAACTGGACTTCTTATCGCTTTCCTTCAACAATGGCTTTCTTCTTGCCACTTCTTCTCCCTAAAGGCCAGATTTGTGGAGTGCATGACCATCCTGTGGACAGATTCTCCCACCTGAGCTGTGGATCTCTTCAGCTCCTCCAGAGTTACCATGGGCCTCTTGGCTGCTTCCCTTATTAATGCTCTCCCTGCCAGACCATGTCTTGGTAGGTTTGCACTTGTGCTATACTCTTTCCATTTTCAGATGATGGATTGAACAGTGCTCTGTGAGATGTTCAAAGCTTGGGATATTTTTTTCTAACCTAACCCTGCTTTAAACTTCTCCACGTCTTTATCCTTGACCTGTCTGGTGTGTTCCTTGGCCTTCACAATACTGTTTGTTCACTAAGGCTCTCTAACAAACCTCTGAGGGCTTCACAGAACAGCTGTATTTATACTGAGATTAAATTACATTGGATTAAATTGCATTCAATTTACTAATTAGGTGAACTCTGATGGCAATTGGTTCCACTGGATTTTAGTTAGGGGTATCAGAGTAAAGGGGGCTGAATACAAATACACACCACACTTTTCAGATATTTATTTGTAAAAAAAACTTGAAAAACATTTATCATTTTCCTTCCACTTCACAATTATGTGCCACTTTGTGTTGGTCTATCACAAAAAAACTCAATAAAATACATTAAAATTTTTGGTTGTAACATGATAAAATGTGGACAATTTCAAGGGGTATGAATATGTTTTCAAGGCACTGTATGTTGTTCAAGGACCTACCTAAACAATATATACAATTTGTATTTAGTCAGGTAGGCCCGACACAACATAGATTGTATAGATTACATAGCCAGCTTAATGATAGCTAAAGGGGTTTACATACAATTTGTGAAACTTCTATTTAAGATATTTGATTTATGCAAAACAGTTCAAAGATTACTCACCATCCCCATTGATGTCTATTTTATCAAAAACCATATCAGTGAATTCTTCCGCAGTCATCTCATCATTACATCTGTTAATAGCCCGAATAGCCTGAAAGAAATATAAACTTTTTCATTAATCAAAAATGTTATTGTATTATTTTAAATCGAATATACTTACTGGGCCAGATTCAAGAAGCACTTGCGCCCGCGCAACCATAGGTTGCGCGGCGCAAGGGCTTACTTGCTCCGGTGTAACGAGTGCTCCTGATTCAGGAACCTCGTTACACCGACTGCAGCCTAGGATGTGACAGACATAAGCCTCCTTATGCCTTCACATCCCAGGCTGCATTCTTGCGTTGGCCGCTAGGGGGCGCGGCCATTGTGATCGGCGTATAGTATGCAAATTGCATACTACCACCGATTCACAAAAGTTGCGCGGGCCCTGGGCACGCAAGGTACGGAGTTTCCGTACGGCAACTTTAGCGCAAGGTTGCTCCTGCTAATAGCAGGGGCAGCCAATGCTAAAGTATAGCTGCGCTTCCCGCTCGTGAAATTTAAATTTCACGTCGGTTACGTAAGTGATTCGTGAATGGCGCTGGACACCATTCACGTTCACTTAGAAGCAAATGACGTCCTTGCGACGTCATTTGCCGCAATGCACGTCGGGAAAGTTTCCCGACGGAGCATGCGCTGTTCGCTCGGTGCGGGAGCGCGCCTAATTTAAATGATTCCCGCCCCCGGCTGGATCATTTACATTAGGCGCCCTTACGCAGGGCTAATTAGCATTGCGCCCGCGCAATTTACGGAGCTAATGCTCCGTGAATCGCGGGCAAAACGAAATATTTGCGTGGGCGCAGAGAAAAATCTTTGCTCTTTGCCCACGCAAATATTGCCCCGATCTACCTGAATCTGGGCCAATATGTGTCCATTTTGATGTCTCACATCTGATCTCTGTCTTCATTAATGGAAGATGTTATCAGAATGTCTACATTTTTGCATACATGAATGTCTGACATCTTTGACTTTTCTTTGTTAAACCTAACTGCTGTAGTAACTGCAAATTGCTTAAAGCGGGAGTTCACCCGAAAAAAAAGTTTTAACATTAGATTGAGGCTCATTTTGTCAAGGGGAATCGGGTGTTTTTTTTTAAATCAAAGCAGTACTTACCGTTTTAGAGATAGATCTTCTCCGCCGCTTCCGGGTATGGTCTTCGGGACTGGGCGTTCCTATTTGTTTGACAGGCTTCCGACAGGCTTCCGACGGTCGCATACATCGCGTCACGAGTAGCCGAAAGAAGCCGAACGTCGGTGCGGCTCTATATGGTGCATGCGCACCGACGTTCGGCTACTTTCGATAAATCGTGACGCGATGTATGCGACCGCCGGAAGCCTGTCGGAAGCCTGTCAATCAAATAGGAACGCCCAGTCCCGCAGCCCATACCCGGAAGCGGCGGAGAAGATCGCTCTCTAAAACGGTAAGTACTGCTTTGATTTAAAAAAAAACACCCGATTCCCCTTGACAAAATGAGCCTTAATCTAATGTTAAAAATTAACTTTTTGGGTGAACCTCCACTTTAACGTTAAACCAAAGATATTGCTGAAGGCACAAGCCAGCAAAGTACCTAATTTTACAAGTAGTTTAGATAATCACTGTTATGCTCATTAGGCAGTCGTTTATCCAAATTGGAGAAGTTTAAGATACAGAATAAAACTTGCTTTGTAAATAAATGTGTTTCAGTTGAACATTAAAAACTTAATGAAAGTTGTATTATCATTCTTCAGTTTGGTGTACAGTTTCATACACTCTTCTAGATAGGGAAATCAACCATCCCACATGTGAATACATGTGATAGGGTTGTGGTTTGGTCGACTCAAATTTGTAAAAAAAAAAAAGACACAATTGTATCTTCCAGAAAGATCAAACATGATTAATATTCATTAGGGTTGTTGCTGTAAAGACCACTACTACAACATCAATTCATTAAGTTCTGTGAGTTACTTAGCAATTATTTCTAATTTTACCGAATTATGATTTTAACACCCATGTCCAATTAATAAACAATAAATGCATTATTGTAGAATGTTAGTTTATGAAATAAATACCATTCAAAGCCTTTTTTCTTCAGTTGGGTTTTTATCAATCTCCCCAGTCTTTAGGTCCCTCCACTGGCTAGCCGTAAAGAATTGGGTAACCTTCAAGACCCTCTGCCTCACCCACAAATGCACACAAGGAATCGCGCCGCAATACTTATGCGAGAAAAATAAAACACTACACTCCAAATCGGGCCCTGCGATCAACTAATCAGAACCTCCTCCACATTCCCAAGTTCTGCTACAAATCTAAAAGAGAATGAAGATTCGCAGTCCAAGGACCGTGGCTATAGAACACTCTACCTACAGACATTCGGATGGAAGTGAACCATCAGGCCTTCAGAAAAAAACTTAAGACATATCTATTCTGAAGCGTGACTGGACGACGACATTGGATACAGCGCCTTGAGGAGATTTAGTTCACATTTGTAGCACTCACTCAATCACTCACTCTCTCTATCTTCACCTGGATTGGCTCTTTTTCTTTGTTCTCTTTGATACACATTTTTACATAAACATACTGCACGCACTGGCTAGTTATATTTTTAGAAGCAAATACCAGCATAATAATAATCATTAAATACATTTTGAGTACATTTTTATATACAGATTACTTTTATATAAAAATATATAGTTTAAATAATAACTAGGAAATCCATTATATTATATATTGTCTAAAAAATATTGACATAGTTCATAGCGTCAAACATTTTAGGATAAAAAGTAAAATATAAAATGTTTTACAGGTAAAATAAAAATTCCCAGAATTTCTTACCTTAATTATATTTAGGAGCTCTCCTCTGTCAATACAGCCATTTCCATCAACATCATATAACTTAAAGTACCACCTTAGCTTCTGTTCCACTTTCCCTTTCAGGACCAAGCTCAAAGCCGCCACATACTCCATGAAATCCATGTAACCATCCTGAAAAATGTAAAGTACAATTCATGCTAAAACATCATTTGAAGGCTTTTATCCTGATAAAATGTTTTTTAACTATAACGTTATTAAATTATTATTTATGATATTAGCTTCTGTTGTGACACCAAGCCTGCTATCGGGCTTGCATCTGCAAAGTAAGCACCAAGAGGAGCTTGAACATTATTTTTGCAACCTGTATGAGTGCCTGGGAAAACTATGAAAATCCCTACTCTGTTGCTCTAAGTGTATATCTAGCCAACAATTGTTCTCTACATTTTGTATAGTTGGGAAGAGTTAGAGCCAATCTCAGATTTTTACTGGTGTATATAATACTTTTTTTAGTAGAGTAGGGGGGGGGGGGGACAAGAACCTTATCAGCTCAGGTCCACATTGCAGGTTTTTCCTCACTTGCCTGTCTGTCAAAACCATTTTCAGCAGCAAAGCAAAGGAAAATGTCTGGAATGGAGCTGCAGGTGGTGGTAACAATCTGACAGGGGTTGTAATCATTTCCTACTTTACTGTATTTAAAACATACATTTTTAGCAGGGCATATACAGTACTTTAGTCAACGCTTATACCTGCCCCTTCCTACCTACGGCATCTTACAACTGATTGTTGAAACCATCAATCATAGGTATGGATCAGCAAGAAAAAAAAAAAGGTTATCACAGGACATGATTGTTCACGGGTTTGATTTTCTTGAACACTTGCAAGCAGTTTAGACTGATCTGAATAGATTGATAGAATTAAGGAATGCATTCAATTGTGATTCATTAATTGTATGGTTCTATTCAGATTCCATATGTCCGCATGTAAATGTTCAGTCCAGTATAAGAGGAAACACATTTCACCTGGTGTTCAAGTTGATTTAGTCATATCTTAGGGGAGTGAACTTATAGTGTGGAACATACAGGCATACCCCACTTTTAAGTACACAATTGGGTTTATTTACTAAAGCTGGAGAGTGCAAAGTCAGTCTCACTTCTGCATAGAAACCAATGAGCTTCTAACCCCAGCTTGTTCAATTAAGCTTTGGTAATAAAACCTGGAAGCTCATTGGTTTCTGTGCAGAAGTGAGCCTGATTTTGCACTTTCCAGCTTCAGTAAATAAACCCCATTGTGTACTTAAAAGTGGGGTATGCCTGTAGTCCCTTGCAGTGAATATCAGAGCTGGATGTGAAAAGTTTGTTTATTTAACGTTCTACTTTTCGGCCAATTCTGATACATTACGATGTGTAGTGATATGTATTTAAGTAAAGAATGAGAAAGGTACCATTTCATTTATTTCCTTTAGTAAAAGACTGGTTATAATTATTAAGAGGAAAGTTTGATTACATGCTATGGCGTACAAACCACATATGGTTACATAAACTGCAGTAAATCAATCAATAGTTGAACTTGATGGGCATGAGTCTTTTCAAGCCCATTCGCAGTGTATACTAAATGGCCAAATGATTGTGGACACTTGACTATCACACACACACACTACATAGCTAAAAGCATGTGGACATCCTTCCAAATGAATGAGTTCAGGTGTTTACAGTTAAGAGTATAGTTAAAGATACAAAGATATTAAAGATAAATGTGCACTTCCAATCTTGAGGCAACAGTTTAGGCATGCTATTCCCCTGTGTACAAAGCTAGGTCCATAAAGACGTGGTATAATGAGTTTAGTATGGAGGAACTCGAGAGGCCTACACAGAGCTCTGACCTCAACGCTTATGAACATCTTTGCGAGAATTGGAATGCCGGTTATGAACCAGATGTCATAATCCAACATCAGGACCCGATCTTACAAATGCTCTTTTCTCTGAATTGACACCAATTCCCATAGGCCCACTTCAAAAACTTGAGGAAAGCCTTCTCAGGAGTGTAGGCTGTTATAGCTGCAATTGGGGGACCAAATCCATATTGATGCCTGTATTTTTGGAATTGATTTTCAACTAGCTCATATACTAGGTGTTATAGCTAGGTGTATACAAACTTTATATTTGCTGTAGTAGTGCGACATACAGAAAATGCCACTGTAGTCCGATGGACTTTTTCCATCGGAAATTCCAATCGTGTGTGGGCCCTATCTGACTTTCCTATCGTCTGTGTGCAACTCTGACGGATTAAAAACCTACGTATGCTCAAAATCAAGTCGACGCATGCTCGGAAACATTGAACTTCATTTTTCTCAGCTTGTCGTAGTGTTTTACGTCACCGCGTTTTGGACGGTCGGAATTTGGTCTGACAGTGTGTATGCAAGACAGCTTGAACGGAATTCCGACAAAAAATTCCATCGGATTTTAGGCCATCAGAAATTCCGATCGTGTGTACGGGACATAAGGCCCTATTTTGCTAAACAGTAGATTTTGACTTATTATTTGGAAGACTTCACAAAAAAAGTGCTGTTGTACCTTACACCATAGCAATAAGTATTTAAGTATTTCCATTTTTAGTTTTAAGTTTTGCACAAAGTCAAAACAATAATGGTACATAGCAGCTTAGTTGCTATGGGTTGCTCTTTGCACCTATGATTGCTATGAGGACTACTGAAAAACTATAGAATACTTTAAAATTTTGCCCGCACTGTTGTATTCCATCTCAGTCTTTTAAATCTGATTAGATATTAGAGATCTTTGTAAAGGCCAATGTTCACCAGATACACTCTGGTGGATCAGTTTATCTTTGATATATCCAATAATGTATGGATTTATAGCTAGAACTACCTATGTGTATTAACCATTCTGAGCATCCTATTTTGTAATTTATACTATTATTTTAAACTCCTTTCTTTGTGGGACAGAAGTTTCCGACAGAATTACCTCTTGAGCTAACTTTGCTGTAATTTATTGACAAGAGGTTTCTAAAAATTATCCAGGCTGGCATAGAACCTACCAGTATTTACATTTAAACATCCACCCTATTTCTGTTTAGTTATACAGAATAAAATCTGTAGATTTTATATCAGTGACATATAGGGGCCAGCAAGAAGAGCTATGGTAAATGACTGAAGATTTTTAAAAGGCTGTATGCATGTGTGTTTATATGTGTGTACATGTATGTGTGTGTGCGCATGTATGTGTGTGTGCGCATGAATGTATGTGTGTGTGTGTGTGCGCATGTATGTGTGTGTGTGCATGTACTGTATGTATGTATGTGTGCGCATGTATGTGTGTTCGCATGTATGTATGCATGTGCATGCGCATGTATGTATGTATGTGTGCCCGTGTGTGCATGTATGTGCATATATGTGTGTGTTTATAATTGTGTGTGTGTATATATATATATATATTTATACACACACAAACACACACAGTATATGTGTGTGTGAGTACATGTGTGTTTACATGTTGCCTCCTGACTGCCTGTCCATTTTCCTCTGGGGAAAATTGATAAATTGGTTCCTTTATAAGCAGCCACCCACTTGTGACTGGGCCCTGGTGTTCCACCACCAGGCTCAGAGGAAAGGGCCCTGTCCTGGGGTCAGGGGGCCCTTCATGGTTCCTTGCATAAAACAGTTAAGCCACCGTTTTATAGCATATCATCTTAAAATTATGCCATATTGCTCCTTTTAGTTTTATGATTGTGTATCACTGTAGGTCACACAAACCAATTCATGTAAATATATATAGGTTTAAATCTTGCCATTTGTGCTTGTTTTCTAATTAGTGATGAGCGAATGTATTTAAAATCATGTTTTTTGGCAAATTATAAATATTTATATTCTCTTTAAAATACATGTATGCATAAAGATAAAATCCCAATCATACAATTAATGAATCATGAGTGTGTGTGCTTCCTAGCATATATGCCTTACTATAGATCAGACAGATCTACGTGGAAATATTTTAGCAATTTAAAATTGCCAATCAGTAAATCTCCAGATCTGTTCATCACTATTTACTATAAATAGGAAATATAGGAACAATGTAAAAACTGTATTTTAAAATGTATTAAGTAAGAACTTTTAGTTGCTTTTTACAGGTATACTCTTTTCGCATATTAATAAAAAAGGGCATACTCTATTTATATATTAATAAAAACAAATATAGATTGCTTTCTATTTAAAAGTTTGTCTAAATGTGAAACTCAAACCTAGTGCAGCATAGTATATATAGTATCTGAACAGAATCTGTATCATTTGTTGTTATGGCAGTCTACATTCTTTGTCAGAGAAACTAGTTGTACCACTCAAGGTTATATGGCGATAAATAAACAAAACAAAGCACAGATATTCAATATATTGTGGAATGTCATAAGCAGGTATATATGATTTACCTTGTTAAAGTCAAACGTGTCAAACATTTGTTCAATATATTGGTTAGATGCCGGGCTGAGGTTCTTGAGGCCGAAGAATTGCTTGAATTCATGCTGAGTAAGTTGACCAGATGGACACTCAGTCATAAATTTTTTATACCATCGGTGAATTTCTGTAGCACTTAGTTCTTCAACAGTTTTTCCATCCATGTTCCCCATGGTTTGTTTTTTTTTGTCCGTAGAAGACACTTAAAGAATTCTGAAAGTTTTTTTTCTTGATTCTTATAAAAGGAAAAAAAATTAACCAGTTTTACCAAGGCAAAAAGCTAATCCTTTTCAATAAATAAAAGGGTCCCAATCCTTGAAATAGATGCTTTGCAAATAATGATGTAGAGCTTCAGTTATTCCAGTGTGTGTTCTTCAAAGGTCTAAGTACAAAGTCATTGTTAGGTCAAGAAAGTTCCTTTTTGAGAAGCGGAGGAAGTCACTGTTGACCAATCACAGAGTCTTAGCTAGGAAAACCCCTCGTGTCCATACAGGTGGGACTCCAATAGAGGGAAAACAAACATACATAGGAAAAAAAAAAAGTCTTGCCAACTATCTCTAGTGATTAAGGAGAAACAAGATTAAAGGAGGTGGTGTAGGATGCCACTCAAAAGATTTGTAATCTTTTAATCGGGATCTGGCTCTGAAGTGGTTCATGTCCTACAAATGCTCTATCTATAGCATTGGATAAAATTAGCACTGCTTCTTTCTCTGCCAATGCAATGATTAATAAAAATGGCTTCACTGGTTCAAAGTCAGGACTTACATGAGCTGCACAATGGGCAGGCTGACTTGTAGCCACACTAAGCACTTTAACTTTTAAAACTGAATTCAGAGATAGCGTGGGACTTCAAGAAAATCAGTTACATAATGAATGGAATTGATAGTAACTCCATATTAACCAACATTACATCATGCACTTCTACTTTAATTATTTGCCAATACAGAGGAACACAGATTTCATTAAAAAACCAAACTGCTGGACGGAATTGATCATTCCATAGATAATGTAGCACTACTATTGTACTACTTTTGTATGTTAAGCGATACTGGTCAACTTTTGAACCTGAAATACTAAATTGTATTTTAAAGTTCTTAGCATACAATTCATTAGGTATTTGACAACTGAATGAGTATTAAGGTGTATGTAAACCCCAACAATAAACTTATATATACCATTGTCTGTACCATATATGCAAAAAGCGTTGATTCTGTCAGTGCTCTCTGCCTCACTTCCCGTCCTAGAGTATCAACAACTGTTTTTTTCATGGAAACCGTGTAGGGATGAGCATAGTGGGTTATTGGCAGAAGTAACAAGAGCAAATAGGGCAAATAAAACCTGAAAAAGGCAGCCAACTGAGGACTAGTAAGTTTCAGCATATTACAGAGTTTTTTTTTCTAGATTTTTTTGGATTTTTGGAACCCAAAGAAATACATTCAATATTTCACAGAATGCAAGTCCTTCCAAATCAAATTGCTGGGGTTAATTTGCTAAAACTGCTGAGTGCAAAATCTACTGCAGCTATGCATAGGAACCAACTAGCTTCCAGTTTTCTTTGTCAAAGCCTAATTGAACAAGCTGAAGCTAGAAGCTGATCGGCTACCATGCACAGCAGCACCAGATTGTGCACTCTGCAGTTTTAGTAAATCAACCCCAAAGTTATCGCTTTAAATGGCTTCTGGTAAATTTATAATCAGTAGATTGTTTAGAAAAAACTTTTTTTAGATTTCAGAATTAGCAACAACAAGTAATAAAAAAACTGTCTAAATAGAAAAAACGCATATGGAAGAGTTTAAGCTCTGCACACCCCCAAAAAATCTAAATGGACTGGTTTGCCCAGGGGATTTTTTAGCAGCTAAATACAAATACAAAACAAAATATTGTTTTTTAGTAAAAACTTTATTTGACAAAATCAAATAAAATAAATGGAGTTAAAATATGAGTTCTGGCTACTGACAAATATAAACATGTTTCATTACATCTGTCATGCTTCACAATTATCAAAAATTGTTACATTACAGAAATAGAGTCCGCATGAAATCCTGACGCATTTAGGAGCCGGGTCATGTCAAAAGTTAAAAGTCTCCTAACTCTGAATGACCCTCATGTGTGCAGTACCTGTCAGGGCTGGGCTCAGCCCTTCCTTCTCTGAGCTGGCTTCTCAGCTATCAGCTAATTGCCATCTCCTATCTCTCCACAATGATTCACCTGTAGATGATCCTGCTCGTTAGTCCTTCCTACTTAAGCCTTCCAGCTTAGTTGCTCCCTGCCTTCACCTTGGTCAACATCACAGAGACTATCTCCTGTGTTCCTGTTGATGACTTGCTTGGCTGACGTCCCTTCTGGCTCCAGATACTGATTGCTGTTCTACTACCTTCATCTCTGGCTCTGACATTTGGCTAATTATCTATTATCGGAAGTTTATTCAGAACTTCTCGTCTCTGGTCAAACCCCTGACTGATATGACCAGGAAGGATGGTAACCCACAGAGTTGGTCTCCGGAGTCCATTAAGGCCTTTGAGAGTCTCAAGGCTGCCTTTGTTTCTGCTCCTGTGTTGGCACATCCTGATCCTACATTGCCTTTTATCCTTGAAGTTGATGCTTCTAAAACTGGAATTGGCGCCTTTCTGTCTCAACGTCCTAGCTCTGAGAGTGCTATGCATCTGTGTGGCTACTTTTCCAAGAAACTGTCACCTGTGGAGTGCAATTACGAGATTGGTGATAGAGAGCTGTTGGCAATCATTTTAGCCCTGAAAGAATGGAGACATCTCTTTGAGTGTACCACTGTGCCGGCTCTCATTCTTACTGACCATAGGAATGTTACATTCTTGTCTGAGGCTAAAACGTCTCTCTCCCACAAGGGCGCGATGGGCTATTTTCTTGTCAGGTTTTAATTACATTGTCTCATTCTTACGCATTGTTAAGAATTTAAGGGCTGACGCTTTGTCACGACACTTTTCCTCCACTTCCAAGATGGAGTTGGTTCCGGTTCCTGTGATTACTCCTGATCGTATTCTGGCTACGATTCGCATCAGTCTCACTTCTCCTTTGAGTGACAAAATTCTTGCTGCTCAGGTCGAGTCTCCATACTGCCGTGCTCCAGACTTACCATTCTCCCAAGGCTGCTGGCCACCCTGGGAAGAATCATATCTTTTGGGCCATTTCCCAACAATTCTAGTCTACGTGCTGATATAACCGCCTTCGCAGCTGCCTCTTCCGTGTGTGCTCAAAGTAAGACTCCACGACACCTACCAGTGGGCCTCCTACAACCCATACCCAATGAAGAGAGGCCCTGGACCCACCTGTCTATGGATTTCATTGTGGCCTTACCCAACTCCCAGAGCAACACAGTTATCCTCATGGTGGTTGACCGGTTCTCGAAAATGTCTCATTGTATTCCACTTAAGAAGTTGCCCACTTCTAAGGATCTGACTTCCATTTTTGCTCAGGAGAACTTTCCATTACATGGGCTACCCAAGGTGATTGTCTCAGACAGGGGTAGTCAGTTTGTGTCCTGGTTCTGGGAAATTCCATTTGCTTTCTACTCTGTGTATCACCCACAGTCTAATGGGGCCACAGAACGAGCCAATCAGTCCTTGGATCAATTCCTACGTTGCTATATTTCTGACCATCATAACAACTGGTGAGACCTCTTACCGTGGGCGGAGTTTGCTCACAATAGTGCCTTGAATTCTGCTTCCCGATTGTCCCAGTCTATGGCGAACTATGGTTTCCAACCTTCCATGTTGCCTGACTTGTTTGTTCCGCTGAGTATTCCTGCGTTAGAGGAGCATCTGCGTAGTCTTCATTCCACTTGGACACAAGTCCAGGAGGCTTTGTGACATGCTAAAGATAGGTACAGACTCCATGCTGACCGCAGACGCCTGTTTGCGCCTTCCTATCAGGTTGGGGTCATCTCGCAACCTCCGACATTGTGTTCCTTCTCTGAAGTTCGCAACTCAGTTTATTGGGCCTTTCTGTATCCTTCGCAGGATTAACCCAGTGGCTTACGCATTGGACCTTCTTTCTAGTATCCGTGTCAAATGTGTTTCATGTCTCCTTATTGAAACCTTTGGTTTGCAACCGCTTTACCACCTCGGTGCCAAGTGCTCATCCTATACAGGTTGAGAACCATGAGGAGTATGAAGTACAGTCCATTGTTGACCCCCCGTAGGTTCCATGGGCGCATACAGTACCTAGTGCATTAGAAAGGGTTACGGTCCGGAGGAATGCTCTTGGGTCTCATCCTTGGATGTACATGCACCTGTCCTCCTCCATGATTTTCATAGACATTTTCCCCTCAAGCCTGTTGTTCCTCCAAGGGGGAGGGGTCATTGAGGAGGGGGTACTGTCAGGGCTGGGCTCATCCCTTCCTGGAAGGGAGCACTGGAAAAGGCGTGTATACATACAAAAACAACATAGAACATCCAAGCTCAAACTTACCGACCAATCAGCAACCAACCAAATTCACCTGTCTAACAGTATGCGTTAAAAACAGAGGTTTAGTTGCACGCATTTGCAAATGCATGTGTAAGCTGCAGGCCCCGTCAAGGCTCTCTGTGTACTGCAGTCCTAACTTTAAAATTTAAAGTCTCCTCAATGGAAGCACATGCATGCTGATGGATAGATAAAGGGCAGGTGACTGGAGGTAGCCCAGCCCTCCTTAACCACTTCCTTACCGCGTCATTGTGAAATGACGGCGGCAGGAACCCCTCCTCGATCCAGGAGGACGTCATATGACGTCCTGGGCTTTCCGGGTGGATATCTGAATGATGCCTGCAGCGAGAGGCATCATTCAGATATCCTTCTCTCCTGCCGGCGATTCTGCACAACGTAAGAACGATCATAGCGGGATTCCGCCGCTAGATCGTTCTTACAGGCGGCGGGAGGGGACATCCCCCCCCCTCCCACCGCCATCCGGTGCTTCTGCGGGCTCTCCCGTGCCATCGGGGGCCCGGAGAACGAATCGTCCGGCGCTGGCAGGAAGCATAGAGATGACTGGTGGTAAGTAAACAAAGCCGCAATGGCGGCTGCTAAGCAACCACAAGCATGAGATCGGTGAATTTTTTTTCACCGATTTCATGCTTTCCAGCCTGGAGGAGAGATGTGGGGTCTTATTGACCCTGCATCTCTCCATAAAGAGTACCTGTCACACACATTCCTATTACAAGGGATGTTTACATTCCTTGTAATAGGAATAAAAGTGATAATAAAAAAAATAAAATAAAAAAAAAAAGTGTAAAAAAATAAATAAATATGTAAAAAAAAAAAAAAAGAAATAAAAAAAATGTTTTTTAATGCCCCTGTCCCCAGTAGCTCGCACGCAGAAGCGAACGCACACGCAAGTCTCGCCGACATATGTAAACGCCGTTAAAACCACATATGTGATGTATCGCCGCGTGCGTTAGAGTGCCAGCAACAATTCTAGCACTAGATCTCCTCTGTAAATCTAAACTGGTAACCTGTAAAAAATTTCAAAGCATTGCCTATGGAGATTTTTAAGTACCGAAGTTTGGCGCCATTCCATGAGTGTGCGCAATTTTAAAGTGTGACATGTTAGGTATCTATTTACTCGGTGTAACATCATCTTTCATATTTTACAAAAAAATTGGGCTAACTTTACTGTTTTGTTATTTTTTTTAATTCATGAAACAAGATAAAACATTTCAATGACCGTCGTTTTATTCCCTAGGGTGTCTGCTAAAAAAACATATATAATGTTTAGGGGTTCTGTGTAATTTTCTAGCAAAAAAAATATGATTTGTACATGTAGGAAAGAAGTGCCAGAATAGGCCTGGTATGGATGTGTGTATAACTGCCCTGTATGGAAGTGGTTAAAGGGGCAGGCGCACACTAAACACCCAGCACATAGAAGCAAAGGTGCCAGTACGTTGCCTGACCACAATGACATCAATACAAAAAACAAATGTCACTGCCCCTACCTATGACTGGTCTATACAGTAAGGAGCACTGGAAAAGGCGCATATACATACAAAAATAACATAGAATATCCAAGTTCAAACTTACTGACCATTCAGCAACCAACCAAATTCACCTGTCTAACAGTATGTGTTAAAAACAGAGGTTTAGTTGCACGCATTTGCAAATGCATGTGTAAGCTGCAGTCCCCATCCAGGCTCTCTGTGTACTGCAGTCCTAACTAAAATGTAAAGTCTCCCCAATGGAAGCATGTGCATGCTGATGGATAGATAAAGGGCAGGTGACTGGAGGTAGCCCAGCCCTCCTTAAAGGGGCAGAGAACCTGTCACCTAACCAGGTACCAATGATTGGTTGCTCCTTCTCCTTGCAGTTACTACTGCCTCCTACCTCTGCCGTAGTGTTGTGACACATACCCCATATTGTGATTAAGGACCCAAGTTCTTTGATGATATGCCAATTTATTACATGCACTCCGTGAATAACTTCAGACCAAGCCCTGAGTAGTTGAATCAATGTTTACTGTAAACCTGGCAGAACACGTATAATATGCAAACATTCTGTTCCTAACTGTACCTAACTGTGGCGGCCCCAGGTTACCTGTACACATATGAAGTCCATACATGGCAGTGGTCTAACAGAGAAGTCCATATTCCAGGGTTCTTACGGTGAATTGGCATTCCAGAGCAGACCATAGGTCCAAGCATGTCTTTACCATAGATTCCCCATGTGTTTCCAAAAGTGCTTCCTGAAGCCCCCTCCAAACCTCTTCACTTTTATATAACAGGGGAGGGAGCCTGGACACAGTGAAAGCCCACGCACGCACCGGAGAAAGGTAGCAAAAACATTAACCCCTTCCCAGGTGCTAACAACAAAACCGGGGGAATGACCAGGGAAAAACCAAGCCTACTTACCGACCAGCGTGCAGAACAACCAATTAACCTAACAGTATGCGTTCAAAACAGGGGTTTTGTCTGCACGCATTTGCAAACGCATGCGTGAGCCACAGAGCCGCGCCAAGGCACCCTGTAATCTGTGGTCCTAAAACTAAACAATAAGTGTCCCCACAATGGAGGCACATGCATTCTAATGGATAGATAGGGGCAGGTGGACTGAAGGGGAGTCACCCTTCCTTAAAGGTGCAGGAGCACACCAAACACCCAGCATGTAGCACAATGGCTGCAAAGGTGTTGGTGTGCTGCTGGACCAATACAAGCACCACAGGTGAAACATAAACGTGTCCACCGCCCCATCTATAGCTGACCATTGCAGTAAGTAGCATTGGAAGGCTAAAGCAGATAACAACAAAACCTGGGGAATGCCCAGGGAAAAACCAAGCCTACTTACCGACCAGCTCGCAGAACAACCAATTAACCTGTCGAACAGTATGCGTTAAAAAACAGGGGTTTTGTCCGCACGTTTTTGCAAACGCATGCGTGAGCCACAGAGCTGCGCCAAGGCACCCTGTAATCTGTGGTCCTAACACTAAACAAAGAGTGTCCCCACAATGGAGGCACATGCATTCTAATGGATAGATAGGGGCAGGTGGACTTAAGGGGAGCCACCCCTCCTTAAAGGTGCAGGATCACACCAAATACCCAGGTGCTAGCCAAATACACAGTAGACTACCTGCCTACAAACTCTATGAGTTTGGTCCCTTGAATTTAATTCTGAATCTCAAATTTTTGCTGCAGTTATTTGCTGTCTAATTTCAAAAAGTAGTGAAAAATGCAAAGATGATAATCTACTAACTCTTTATGACCAAACTGGCAATTTGTTTTTCTTTATCTTTATTACTTTTCAAACTATTTTGATACATGTCAACGGAAAACATCTCTAAGCTTCTTTAAAATTATAGAAACAATGTTAAATAATTTCAACTATTTGTTATAGAAGATAAAACTTTTAGCATCTATCTTTTCAAGCTAAGCATGCAGCCGTCTTAATAGAAACATTACAGACACATTGGGATTGATTGACTAAAGGCATCAAGGCTGTTTGCTTTACACTGTACACTGTTGCACCTTACAAGGGAATGTTCCACAGAGTTTAGTGAACGAGGTGCAGCTCTTCTGACTTCCATCGTCCAATTGTGTGCAAGAAAAAAACATTTTTTTAAAAAAATTTCTTGCACAGAATCAGGTGTTCTTTTCAAAATGAAATTTCACCACATTTACAAAGCTCTGGAGAAAATGTGTTTGCAAAGTGAACAGCATATTTACCTTTAATACATTAACCCCTTCCTGTTTTGAACTAGCCTACTCAAAGGGATTCATGTTTCTACCACAGGCCAGTAATGATGGAATTTGTACTAATTGGCCAGTACTTCCAGGTTTACACAAAAACAGACTTGTCAAAGTGTTAGAAGCTGTCCGACTTTTATTACTACCCACTGAAATCATATGGTTAACAGGTTGGTAGACAGTGATGGTCTTCACTAATTATATCTTAAACATTTTGACTTGAAAGTGCTGTAAATACTGTGTGATTAATAATAACCCAAGCTAACCTATTATCCAGGAAGTTCCAGGCTCCTTTATGTCTTGGGAATGCAACATATTTGTCACTTCTTGCCTGTCCCTTTGTGTCAAATAGGGTACATTGTCTAATTTGGACACAGTAGACCAAACTCAAATGGATACAGTAATTCTTCCCGGACATTCAGGTAAGCAAAGCACTGCCTGTCAGGCTTTGAAACAGTTGGTGAGCAGGCTTTTACTGGTGCCCTGCACATTTTGAAAGGGTTGACGGGACACCAGCTTGCTCTGAAAAGCTCCTAAAATCCAAACGCAAGAAGGAAGAAGCCTCCATATTCTGCACCATCACTCTGGATAGGTATAAAAGGAATATTGTGGTGACAACTGTCTAAAAAAGATTTCCCTTCACTTTAAAGTGATGATCTTTCACTTCCTGTTGTGTCTTCAAAACACAAAGTGATGTAAATTCTTCCCAATGGGACACAGATGGCAAATTACAACTGACAGAAATGTTAACCATTACCTACTCCATTCAAAACGGGGAAAAAAAAAAGTTTTTGGCTTTAGATACTTTAATACTAACTTGACTTTTAAATGTAGCCTTAAACTTTAAATTCAGCCATAGTTCCTAGTGTGCACAAAAAAAAAAAAAAAAAAACAGTAATAGCAGCTCAGTATTAGAACAGTAATTCTGGTAATTACTATATTATTACAATAAAAATGAACCACTAGTGATAATTGCACCAATGATTTCTTCTGACGTAAAAACATATGACTAGATCCGATGGTGCTCACATTAATTGTCTGTATGTAATTTCCTATAATAAATTATAAAAAAAAAAACATATGACTCAATATAGAACATCTAAAAACATTGGCGCAGAAATGTAGACACACCAATATTCGGAGCCAACTACTGCCGTTGCATAGGTATTTAGCAATACAACTGTTTCTTTGTACTGCTTTCTACTTCTGCCATAACATGCATATTTACAGATTGTCTTAGAACTGCGTAGGAGCTGAATCATTTCTTTTCTTTTTTTTCCATTTGCTTTTTAGTTTGTTTCTAAAAATCTGCACAAACTTGACCCCATGCTTACTGTAGGATTAAATTACTTCCTCCGTAACTGACATCAGGAATGCACATTAAGAGTATTTAGCAGCACTTGTGCAAAGGATCATTTACATGTGCGCTTCCTTAGAAAACCACCGCAGGGATAGTCTGATAAAAAGCAGTTTACCTGAAAGAAGAATAATCTTCTTAACAGTGCATTGCGTGGGTCAGTGAGCTCTTCACCTGATTAAATGGATGTTTTAATCCTGCTGAATCTTGATTCCCTTGATTGATCACTTATAGCTTAAGTGGACTTGCAACTTAATATAAGTTCATTGTTACTAGAAAAAAACATGAGGATACAATGAACATTATTTTGAAAGACATCTAGGAGAGCTATATATCCCATAAAGAACTCAACTCCATTTTCTGAGCAAGCAGCAGTGTAAGAATGTCTGGTACAAAAGCTAGACATAAACAGTTTGATTTGTATTCAAAAACATTAATTTCTTAATGTTCATTTGATTTTCTATCAAGTATTGGGGTAATACAATGATTTACTGTATATTGATATGCTGTAAGTCTGTATGACAGAATAGAGAAAAAAGCCCTTTGGAGAAAGCTGGGAAAAAGGGTATCCCAGCACCAGCCTCAGCGTGACAGATGGAACGACACACCACCACAGTGATCAAGCAATTCCCCTTACCAAAAGTAGTGGACCCTCAAATTTTAGAGAGGTCAAACTCGCTAGGTAGACATCAGATGGAACCATCAATCCAGAGGAGCTGTAACCACTTCATATGGGAGACTCCAGGATGGATTAAAAAGCCAGTGACCTAAGAACCACCATATAGACCTCCAGTCGCCAGCAATCAAGCACACATCCACAGAGAACCATAGTGCAGTATGTACAAAAATCAAGTATTAAAAAATCACACTCACGTGTAGTTCAAACAATAAGAACTTTGTATATACAATCATAAAGACCAGGGCCAGATTAACATAAGGGCTATTGGAGCTGCAGCTCCAGGCCCCTTCCTCAAGATAGGCCCATTTGCCCAAAAAAAAAAAAAAGTTAGACTTCGAGGATTGTAGCTCGGCGACCAGGGGTCTCAGAGACTATACATTTGGGGGGTATGTAGCTCGAAAATTACTCAGAACCCTCAAACATTATATACATATACAGGTCATTCTCAAAAAATTAGCATATTGTGATAAAGTTCATTATTTTCTGTAATGTACTGATAAACATTAGACTTTCATATATTTTAGATCCATTACACACAACTGAAGTAGTTCAAGCCTTTTATTGTTTTAATATTGATGATTTTGGCATACAGCTCATGAAAACCCCAAATTCCTATCTCAAAAAATTAGCATATCATGAAAAGGTTCTCTAAACGAGCTCCTAACCTAATCATCTGAATCAACTAATTAACTCTAAACACCTGCAAAAGATTCCTGAGGCTTTTAAAAACTCCCAGCCTGGTTCATTACTCCAAACCGCAATCATGGGTAAGACTGCCGACCTGACTGCTGTCCAGAAGGCCATCATTGACACCCTCAAGCAAGAGGGTAAGACACAGAAAGAAATTTCTGAACGAATAGGCTGTTCCCAGAGTGCTGTATCAAGGCACCTCAGTGGGAAGTCTGTGGGAAGGAAAAAGTGTGGCAGAAAACGCTGCACAACGAGAAGAGGTGACCGGACCCTGAGGAAGATTGTGGAGAAGGACCAATTCCAGACCTTGGGGGACCTGCGGAAGCAGTGGACTGAGTCTGGAGTAGAAACATCCAGAGCCACCGTGTACAGGCGTGTTCAGGAAATGGGCTACAGGTGCCGCATTCCCCAGGTCAAGCCACTTTTGAACCAGAAACAGCGACAGAAGCGCCTGACCTGGGCTACAGAGAAGCAACACTGGACTGTTGCTCAGTGGTCCAAAGTACTTTTTTCGGATGAAAGCAAATTTTGCATGTCATTCGGTAATCAAGGTGCCAGAGTCTGGAGGAAGACTGGGGAGAGGGAAATGCCGAAATGCCGACGGTCGCATCCATCGCGTCACGATTTTCCGAAAGAAGCCGAACGTCGGTGCGCAGGCGCAGTATAGAGCCGCACCGACGTTCGGCTTCTTTCGGCTACTAGTGACGCGATGGATGCGACCGTCGGAAGCCTCTCGGAAGACTGTCAATCAAGAAGGAACGCCCGCTCCCGAAGACCCATACCCGGAAGCGACGGAGAAGATGCATCTCGAAAACGGTAAGTACGGCTCATATTTTAAAACAACTAGCTGATTCCCCTAGACAAAACGAGCATCCATCTAAGGGGAAAAGATACAAAAAAAACATCATTGGGTGAACTCCCGCTTTAAGTGAGTTATTCCTAAGAATTACAGGCCTACAGTATAAAACGCCCAATTTCCTTGCAAAATAATTGTACCGCTTTCAGCACCTAAAATCTGAAATAATCATACCGCCAGGGAGGTTGAATAAAAGTGGGCTGGCAGGCCTAAGGTCTCATCCACATGGGCACCTTCAGTTTAGCCAACATATCAGTTCTTATCCATCTTTATCCATCATAAGTTCTGTTAACCTCTGTTTTCATTCGTCTTCCGTTCCATTAACATCTGTTAATTTACACTTTTACATCCGTTTTTGCATCCGGTTACAGTAGTTTCTGGGTGTGTTTAACCTTAAAACATAATAATTTTTGATATTTGCAGACAGTAACTGCAGCAAAATACTGGCAACGTGATTTTTTGTCTTCCCAGAAAAAAAGCCTGTCTATGAGCATTAAGCTATACTTTTACTTTTTTCTTTTATTAATTTCTAAAATATTAATACAAAATATGGCATTAAAAAGAAAGAATTTGGCCATTTGAATTTCTAGGGAATCTTCCTTTTTATGTTTTACAGTGACATTATGGGGGTTATTTACTAAAGGCAAATCCACTTTGCACTGCAAGTGGAAACTACAAGTGCAAAGTGCACTTGAAAATGGAACTGAAATGCTGCGTACAACACGGTCGGAATTTCCGACAACAAATGTTTGATGTGATCTTGTTGTCAGAAAATACGACCTTGTGTATGCTCAATCGGACATTTGCTGTCGGAATTTGTGACAACAAATGTTTGAGAGCCGGTTCTCAATTGTTCCGACAACAAAAGTTCTTCTGTATGCAATTCCGACGCACAAAAATCTTATGCATTCTCGGATTCAATTTGACGCATGCTCGGAATCATTGAACTTAATCACAGCTCCTCGTAGTGTTGTACGTGACCACGTTCTTGATGTTTGAAATTTCCGACAACATTTGTGTGACCGTGTGTATGCAAGACAAGTTTGAGAAAACAATCCGCCGGAAAAAAATCCATGATTAATATATATATATATATATATATTGTATATATATATATATATATATATATATATACACTCTATATTATCAAAAGTATTGGGATGCCTGCTTTTAAACGCACATGAACTTTAATGGCATCCCAATCTTAGTCCGTAGGGTTCAATATTAAGTTACCTTTTTATAGGAACCAGCTTAAATTCATTTGCACTGACAAGGGGCAGGATTGCTGTCTAAGTATGCATAGATTTCAGATGGTGTTATGGCTTTTCATGCCTTTTTGCACCTCCCTTTCTTCATGTGTTCAATACTTTTACCCTACATAAAATAGCAACAGGAGCTCAGATCGGCGCACGCTCCTAGGAGTAGGATGCGTGGCTCATAGCTCCAGGCAGGCTCCCAGCTTCCAGCTAGCATCCAGCATTCCGGTATCCAGGTTCACTAATACCCCTCGGATCCTGATCCATTCAGCCTATGGTCCCATTCTCCCAGCCCTCCCAGCCCTCCCTTCCCTAAAAACAGCAGCCGACCGCAGCCACATTTCCCCCACTAATGCCTCCTAGGCGCACTGACTATTAGCCAGGCAAGCAGGACAGACCGTGGCTGCGGCCTGCAATCCATCCAGCCGCCCACTCTTTTCTCCTCTCCTCCTACCTCCTACCTTCTTCCTTCTGCAGGTTACCGCCAGCCACAGACATCAAGGTCGATAGATGGAGCACACTGTAAGGTAAGTAACCGCTCCCCACAGAGGTCCGTAGTCCGCGGCGGCTGCTTTAGGAAAGTCTGTGGCTGCGGCCTAGCGGCACGTCGCCCATCCTCCCACGGTCCAAGCCACATCTTCACACTCAAGTCCCGTTTCCCAGACTGCCCCCCGCCTCAGGAGCCTCTGTGGTTTCCCCCTACCATTCCCCGGAGCCTCCCCGAGCCAACGGCCTCCTTCCCCAGCAGGAAAGCCCGCGGCTCGGGCCTAGCTCCGTCCGGCGGCCTTCTTGCTACACCCGAGGAACAAGGATCACCTTGTTCCTCACCCCCCTCACCATCCACTGCAAAGATCAGGAAACAGTGCTCAACGGTGAACCGCCCCCCCCCCCCACCCTCGGGCCATAGACGGGAGCCACCAGAATACATTGGAGCTTTTCCCCTCCCCATTCACTCTTTTTTTCCTCCCTCCGTGTCCCAACACCCCTTACCTGCCGTGCCTACACCAGAGGACTGTCGGCCACATAACGTGGGACAAGCAGGGCCCCGACCATTGACTGCAACAGGTAAGGACCCAGGCCTCGACCGCCATAGCACGTTGATCTAGGGTTCACCTGATCGCCCCTGAGGGATCAGGATGGAATTTTTGTCCCCCGGTACTCGGTAGGGGTTTTTCGCCTTCCTCTGGATCAACTGGTGGGTTAGGTTGGGGGTCCACCCATCGCCACTCATCAGCGTCACCATCGTTATCACCAGCGCGACCACCACTACCATTCTCACCATCTCCGGCGCATCTGCTATCATGGGTAATATGAAATATTCAGCAAAAAACATTTGGGGTCTAAGGACAACCGCCTCAACATTACCAAATGCCACAAAAAAAGTACTACAAAAAGAGCAACTGTTAAGAACCGATCGACGATCGTCCATCAAAAATAGGACGCCAACATTTCAGCTACAACACATATCATGCGCCTTGATCAACACAAGATCCGCAGTAAAGCACAGACAGGAAATCCACGACTTCATCATTCAACATAACATTGACTGCCTGAGTGATGAACTGAAAGCTGGCTAACATTGGAATGTAACACCATTCTAGGAGAACTTGTGCCAGAGAATTATGGTATTTTAACCGAAAATAGAGTAGGGCAATAAGGAGGAAGCCTAGCAGTGATCTACAAGGCTCACCTCTTGCTCATCAAACCAGATCCACAGAGCTCACTACCATTCATGGAAACCCTCACTCTGCAACTTCAAACCAATCCCCAGGACACCGTTCACATACTACTCTGCTATAGACCACCTGCACCAAAAACGCAGCTCCTCACATCGTTGACAGAATTCATCTCCACCTATGCCTTAACCTCCCTGGCGGTATGATTATTTCAGATTTTAGGTGCTGAAAGCGGTACCATTATTTTGCAAGGAAATTTGGCGTTTTACATTGTAGGCCTGTAATTCTTACGAATAACTCACTTAAATCTGTCCAAACAAGAGTCTAGTAGAAATCTCGGGTATGAAAAAGTTTGAAAAACAAAATCATAAATTATAAAATAATAAATAATTATAAATAACTATAACACATAATATAATTATAATAAAAATTATTCAATAATGTAATCAACTCAAAATCACTGAAATTTGCTCAGTTGCAGAATTGTCGCTGTCATTACTTTTATTTTTTTATGATGAATTTCCCCACAAATTGCTATCGCTCAGTTCTGCAAGTGATTATAATTTATTATCGCTGTTTTCTAGCTAGTCTAAAATCACTTTTGACATAAAGGGACACTTTTTGTTTGCTATGGACAATCTACAGTTTGCAGGCAGAAAGAACAGTTTTTATTATATAAAAGTGCATGTAGGACACTGGGCAGACCACTAGGGACAAAAGGGGTGTGTATTTTTTACATACAGTACTGTAATCTGTAAGATTACAGTATACTGTATGTATTGTGTTTATTTACTTTTTTGAATTTGACGACGTTCTCCGTCCCCATGCGTCGTAACGTCGCAGGGAACGGAGCTCGGCAGCACACAGGGACACTGTGAATCGAGCGAGGAGACATCGCTCGATCACACAGCGGAGAGGCATCGCAGGATTCAGGGACAAGGTAAGTAATCCCTGCCTGTGGCTGCTGCGAGGCGATCCTGAGTCTGGCTCGGGGATACCGGGGATACCGCTCTCTGAAATTCCACCCCGAGCCAGACTCGGGAATACCGCCAGGGGGGTTAAACATCCAACATCTCCTTGGAGACTTCAACCTCTGGGCCAACTCCTCACAGGACCCCGTTGCCGACGCCTGCATTGATCACTTGGAAGGATTAGGTCTGCAGCAACTGGTATGCAGGGCCACACATGTTTCAGGTCACACTCTCAATCTTCAAACAAGATATGGATATCAACATACTGGAAAATGAGCCCCTACCCTGGACAGATCACCATGCAATCAAATTCAAAATCACTATAAACGCCCTCTTAAAAAAACCAACAAACCCATTAACAACACACTGGACAAGATCCCAGAAGAAGCTCCACTCGGAACTCTTAAAAACAATAGAACAACGTCAAACAGCAGCGGAAACACTCAACTCCATCAACAAAGCTATACTACAGACAGCAGACACAGTAGCTCCAAAACGTAGAAGGCTCATCCGGAAAAACAATTTCGGTTGGTTCAACGACGATCTCACGTTGTTGAAACAAGAACGTAGAAGAGCGGAAGCAGACTGGAGAAGAAGCTCAAGAGAGGAAAACCACACAATTTACAAACTAATTACCAAGAAATATCACAAAGAAATCTTTAAAGCAAAAAAAGATAATTTTTCGAATATCCTCGCAAAAGCCGTAACCGTCCCCGCAAACTCTTTAACTTAGTCGCTCAGACCATGAACCCAGCCTGCTTAGAGGCTCCGAATTTTGAATCACAAGATTTTTGCAATGAATTATCGGATTAGTTCATTAATAAAATTGAAAAAATTTAAATTATTCAGCAAAAGAGAACCGCTACCCACTCCCCTTTAAACCGAAAAGGCAATATTAATACAAATATGCCGCAATCAACAAAATTTACACTAAAGTCAATCTCCATTGACACCACCAAAAATATCATCGGTACCGTGCGAGACAGTACATCACCTAGTGATATCATTCCCACTAAACTGTTGAAAGAATGTGCCGATATTTTGGCACCGGCTATCACGCACCTCATAAACCAATCATTTAAGGAAGGCATGGTGCCGACCTCCCTGAAACAAGGCATAATTAAACCCATTCTAAAAAGACCCTCCCTCGACCCCAAAGACCCAAACCATTGTCGACCCATAACAGGCCTAAACATCTTCTCCAAGGTAATGGAGAAAGCAGTAGTGCAACAGATACAACACCATTTAGACACCAACAAACTACTGCACCCACTCCAATTAAACTATTAAACTGACCTGGCCCCTCCTCCCCTCACCCTATGTCCCCCTCACTCCAAACCCCCTTGCTACCGTTTGTTTTTATTGTTGATATTTTATATGGTTTCTCTTTCTTTTTTGTACACGAGCCATCAGTTCGTCTACGAAGTCTTTTTTCTTTTCTCTTGGATTGCTTTTTGGTCCAGAATAGACCAGCGGACCTCCTTCCAGCGCTTAGACACACCCTTCAGGGTGTATGTGGCGCTGTAAAGAAATATTAAAATCAATCAATCAATCAATCAATCAGGTTTCCGTCTTGGTCACGGGACGGAAACAGCACTTCTCAAAATATGGGATGACGCTCTTGAAGCAGCAGACGAAGGAGAATCTTGTCTTCTGGTACTGTTGTACCTGAGTGCAGCTTTTGATACAGTAGACCATAAAGTGTTGCTGACTCACCTAGCTGAAGTAGCTAGAGTGGAAGACTCGGATCTACGCTAGTTCTCCTCCTTTCTGGAAAACCGATCACAGATAATGAAACTAGGTCCTTTCACTTCTGAAAAACGTAAGGTGTCATGCAGAGTCCCTCAGGGGTCACCCTTGTCACCCGTACTATTCAATATTTATCTCCGCCCTCTCCTCGAAATCATTAGTAACCAGAATTTACTCTACCATTCCTACGCGGGTGACACCCAACTCTACTTTCGTATCAGCAACAAAAAGGATCATTATCTTGGACTAGAGAAATGACTTACTCTGATAGAGAATTGGATAATGGAGAGTTACCTTAAACTCAATGGATGAAAAACAGAACTTCTTCTGTTCCACGCCAACCGAAAGAGACTTGCCACGACAACATGGACGCCCCCGCCAATTTTGGGACAAACCATCACCCCTAGCACCAAGTCAAAAATCTCGGAGTAATTGTTGCTTGAAGAAAAACAAACTCACAAAGATAGGAAAAACTTTTTTAGGAGTCAGATCCTCAGAAGGATGATAAACATCAAGGAAGGGTAATCCTTTAGCTGAATACTGTCATCTGATGTGTCCTTAAAGCTTGTGTATAGGCAAGCGATTCAAAGGTGCTAATGAGCTAACACCAAAATGTACAGCCAGACAGCAGGGATACCCCCATTGATAACGTCCATTAGTGACGAAACGCATCTGGGAGGCTGCGACAGTGACGTCACCACGCCAAGGAGGAGGGTTCCTCAAGCCGGCCGGCTTTTACCCATTTCGTTTGCTACACGCTGTTTTTATTTGTATTTATGTAAGTACAATATTGTTTTAAATAAATCTTTATACCCTGCGGTATCACGCTATTGCGTCCCTCTCTATTTCCCGATACATGTATTGTGGACCGCTTGACTGCTGCCGTTTTGCTGATGGGTTGTAATTGCGGGTGAACCGCAATCCTTTACCACTAACACCTGAGCCTGGGATCCTGCCGTTAACAACGAAGTGTCTTAACCAAGTGTCCTGGGGATTGAAAGGCCGTGGCTGGGCTATAGCCAACTGTGTTAAAGGCTTGCCATCTGGTAAGCTGCTTATGCTTATGGTGGAGGGATTGCACAGATCGCATGCATGTCACTTGGTGGTTTGCAGTTCTGACCAGTCATTGTTTCAACATACAAATCAACTCTGAAGGCTCCACCTGAAACATTTGATTGATGATACATAGGATTTAATCATTCCTCCATCTGCTGAATATTATAGACTTTTTAATTTTGGGCGCGGCTTTTTCTATATTGTATACTATCTCTGTTTATCACACGTTAGCTGCTGCCTATAGACTTTGTTGTGGTAGCGCGTTTTTTTTGTTTTCCAGCAGGGATACACACCTTTCCTAGAGATCTGGAACACACCAGAGATCGGAACCAAGCGTACCGTAAGTGACGTCAGTACGGGCAAGTGCGCAGCCTCAAAGCATTTAGTGGTTAACATGTCATCAGGAAGCTTCATGGCATGCTAGGGCTCATGGCATGCTAGGGCTCTGTACCTCCATCCCTATAATTATTGAAGAAAATAAATTGGGACTTTAATTTAAATGAGGTGGGTGCCAAACAGTTGGTAAATGGTAAATGCATAAATATATTATATATACATACATACACACACAGGTGGACTCTTAACACAATGTAGTGTAAAACAATTATGTTGAGAGTGTATTTATTAAGAAGCTTCATCAACAGAGAGTAAAAAAATACATGATTACAGCAAAAATGGTATTCAGTAGTTTGTATGGCCCCCACATGCTTGTATTCTTTCCCTTACAACATCGGGGCATGCTCCTAATGAGACGATGGATGGGGGTCCTGTGGTATTTTCTTCCGGATCTGGACCAGAGCATCACTGAGCTCTTGAATAGGGATGAGCCGAACACCCCCCGGATCGGTTTGCAGCAGAACATGTGAACAGGCAAAACATTTCTTCAAACACACGAACACTGTTAAAGTCTATGGGACACAAACATGAAAAATCTAAAGTGCTAATTTTAAAGGTTGATATGCAAGTTTTTGTCATACAAAGTGTTTGGGGACCTGAGTCCTGCCCCAGGGGACATGTATCAATGCAAAACAAGTTTTAAAAACAGTCGTTTTTTTGGGAGCAGGGATTTTAATAATGCCTAAAGTGAAACAATAAAAGTGTAATATTCTTTAAAATTTCGTACCTGGAGGTGTCTCTAGTATGCCTGTAAACGGTCCCTGCACAAAATGACATTTCTAAAGGAAAACGTTTTAAAACTACTCGCCGCTATAAAGAATTTGTTACGACCCTGACAGTGAGAGGACTCTATTTAAAGTTTAGACCGCAGCTGTAGAGGCTTATCAGAAATAACCCACCAGATCACTCTCACTGAACAATAAGTGTTTGGGGTTATATCATCATATCCTCTAATGGAACAAAACACAAGAGTAATAGCTTAATTCCTCTTAAGCTTAAATAATGAATACAATACAGATACTATAAGTATAAAGTCTTGTCTAAGTAAATTCAACAATTAAGGGTAGTAGTATTACAGGTACTGTAGAATATCACCACACTGGTATCAATAGAGTGAAATATCTCTGCTGTATCTGGTGCTAGTATATAGTAACAAGTATAGAGTGAGAGATACAGTTCTGAGATATACTAGGAATCACTGTTATTGTAACAAGCTGGTTTCAGATATACTTGCGGTTTAGGAGGTAGTCTATACCGGGAATGTCCGCACAGGTGTTGGTGGTATCCTTATACAGCAGTAGTTTGGTATTTAAATATACTTGCGGTTCAGGAGGTAGTCTATACCAGGGATGTCCGCACAGGTGGTGGTGGTATCCAGCATGTAGTATGCACAAGTGATGAGTCTTTATCCAGTAAGTACTGAACACTCGGGACTTTGAAGAGGTGTGTTGTGGAGAGAGGTGCTACAGAGAGTCTGTAGCTTGTCCAGGGTTCCCAGATGGCGGCAGGGTCCAACAGGAATATCCGAACACCCTGCCGCCATTCCCGGGAGTTTAAATAGCCCGGGCTGTGGGCTGAGCTGGGCGCCACACGCTGGAACGCACTTCCGCGTTCCAACGTGGAGCGCAGACGTCCGCGCACCGGAAGTGACGCGGACATGTGTCTGAATGGAGCGCAGCTGTCATAAGTGACAAGTCTGCGCTCCGTGTAAAAGGAGTAACGCTGACGGCGTTACATACTCCCCTCCTCAAGGGGGCACCTCCGGGGCGCCCAGTAAGAGATGGTTTATTAGGATATTTATGATGAAACTGCTTAATGAGTCGAGGAGCATGAATATTTGAAGAACATTCCCAGGAATCATCTGTGGGAGAATAGCCTTTCCAACGAATCAAATATTGAATAGAGGATCCTCTCTTCCTAGAATCAAGAATCTTCTCTACCTGATATTCAGTTTCACCAAAAACTTGAATTGGAGGAGGAGGTTGTGGATCTCTATCTGGAAAGGGATTAGGTTTGTAAGGCTTAATTAGTGAAACATGGAAGGATGGATGAATCTTCCAATCTGAAGGTAGAAGTAATCTAACAGCATTTTTGTTTATGACATGAGAAATTGGGAAAGGTCCTGTGTATTGACGACCAAGCTTCTTTGAAGGAATATTAAGTCGCAGATTCCGAGTGGATAACCATACCAAATCTCCAATCTTGTATGAAGGTGATATTGTTCTATGAGAATCATAGTATTTCTTCTGTCTAATTTGAGCAGCTTCAAGGTTAGAACGAAGAGTATTTAAAGTGTTTTTTATGGTTGAGAAGAAATTCTCAACAGCCGGAACATTATTTGGAAGAAAAGTAGATGGTAAACTATTAGGATGAAACCCATAATTTGCGTAAAAGGGTGAAAACTGAGAAGATGAATTGGAAGCATTGTTATATGCAAATTCTGCATGTGGAAGTAAGTCAAACCAGTCATCTTGAAGATGAGTGCAATAACAGCGCAAATACTGTTCAAGTGTTTGATTGACACGTTCCGTTTGCCCGTTTGTTTGGGGGTGATAAGCAGTAGACCTGCGATGATCTATTTGTAATGTTTGGCAAAGGGCTCTCCAAAACTTGGAAATAAATTGTGACCCACGATCTGAAATGATCTGGGATGGAAGACCATGTAATCTAAGAATATTAGATACAAAAGCCCTTGCTGTTTCTTGAGAAGTAGGTAATTTTTTCAAAGGTACAAAATGGGCCATCTTGGTTAATATATCAACAGTGACCATGATGGTGTTTGCTCCATTTGATCTAGGGAGATCTACTATGAAATCCATGGAAATAACATCCCAAGGTCTATTAGGTATTGGGATGGAGGTTAATAAACCATAGGGAGGCTTCCTTGAATGTTTGTTGGTGGCACAAGTGTGGCAAGAACTAACATAGTCGTGAACAGTTTTTGTCAGATGAGGCCACCAATAATTTCTCTTCACTAAATGAAGGGTTTTACTAATACCAGGATGACCTGCAAGTGGGGCGTCATGGAGTTGTTTTAATAGTATGAGTTGTAAACTTGGTGGAACATAGATCTTGTTGTTGTAAGTTAATAGTCCATTAGACTCCTGTTGTAGACCTTTAGGGAGTTGAGATCTGTCTTTGGAAAGAGTTTGAATGAGCAACTTATTAAATGTCAAAGTTGTTCCAATGAATCGGTTGGAGGGAATAATGGAAAGTGGAGGAATGTCCATGGATTGATCTTCATTCATACGAGATAAAGAATCTGCTTTAATATTCTGAGTACCCGGGAGGTATGAAATGACGAAATCAAATCGATCAAAAAATAAACTCCATCTGACTTGACGGGCAGAAAGAGTTTTACAAGTTTTAAGGTGCTGTAAATTACGATGGTCGGTGAGAATAGTAATAGGGTGTGTGGAACCCTCCAGAAGATGTCTCCAGTTTGCGAGAGCATCCTTTATTGCTAACAGTTCCTTCTCACCAATCGGATAGTTCTTTTCAGCTGGTGATAAAGTTCTAGAATAAAAGGCAACAGGATGTAGTGGTTGTGATAATGTGGGTCGTTGGGAAAGTACAGCACCCAAAGCAAAATGTGAGGCATCAACTTCCAAAGTGAAATGATACATTGGATTGGGCAGTTGGAGAATAGGAGCTGAAGTGTAACTGAGCTTAAGTGTTTCAAAGGATCTCTGTGCTTCCTTGGACCAAATGAAAGGTATCTTAGAACTAGTTAAACTAGTAAGTGGTCTCACAATTGATGAAAAATTCTTAATGAATTTTCTATAGTAATTAGAAAATCCAAGGAATCTCTGAAGGGCCTTTCTAGACTGGGGAGAAGGCCAGGTCAAAATGCAATCCACTTTAGTATGGTCCATCTGAACTCCGTCGGGAGTGATTTGATAACCAAGAAAGGAGATAGTCGTCTGACTGAAGACGCACTTCTCAAGTTTTGCATATAGAGAGTGAATTCTGAGCCTATCCAGAATCCAACGCACATGCTTGTGATGTTCTTCCAGAGTATCAGAGTAAATTAATATGTCATCCAAGTAAATAACAACACAAATGTCGAGCAGATCATGAAAAATATCGTTAATAAACCACTGAAAAGTTGCTGGGGCATTACATAAACCGAAGGGCATTACACAATACTCGAAAAGTCCGTATCGGGTTTTGAAAGCAGTCTTCCACTCATCTCCCGAGCGGATCCTTATCAGATTATAGGCACCTCTGAGGTCCAGCTTTGTGTAGATCTTAGCTGTTTGTAAACGTTCAATGAGTTCTGGAATGAGTGGTAATGGGTATCTATTCTTTATAGTAATGTTATTGAGAGATCGATAATCTATTATCGGCCGAAGTGATCCATCCTTATTTTTTACAAAAAATAGAGCTGCACTAGCTGAAGAAGTGGAGGGCCTTATAAATCCTTTTTTAAGGTTCTCATCCAAGTAATCTTTTAGGTGTGTAAGCTCTGGTTGTGAAAGGGGGTAAATCCGAGCGGTAGGGATAGGACTGTCAGGAATTAAGTCAATAGGACAATCATAAATCCTATGTGGAGGAAGTTTATCTGCGTTAGTCTTACTGAATACATCAGCGAAATCTTGTAAGTAATTTGGTAGATTAGCAGGATGAACTTCTGAAAAGGAGATGATACATGGAGGATGACAGAATTCTGTACAGTAAGTAGACTGTAAGGAAAGGGATCTTGTGGACCAAAGAATAGTAGGCTGATGAAGATGCAACCATGGTAGAACTAAAACTATAGGAAAAACTGGAGATGAAATAATATCAAAATTGAGAATCTCAGTGTGGCCAGTGGCACAAGTAACTGTTAAGGGAACTGTCTGAGATGTAACTGGACCGGAAGAAGAGTTAGAACCATCAATAAAAGTGAGTGACACTGGAATTTGCTTTAACACACTGGGAATTTTATTAGCTTTTACAACATTTGAATCAATGAAATTGCCACATGCTCCGCTGTCGACCATTGCTTCAATGGAAATCTTTCCTTGATCCCACTGTAGGGTGAGAGGAACAAAAATATAATGATTAGATATGGTTCCAGATGAATTTAATTTACTAATGTGGGAGAAATTACCTTCTGAGTTCTTCTTGAGAAGAGGACAGGTGGAAACGATATGGTCAGGAGCAGAACAATATAGGCAAAGATTGTTAGCTCTGCGGCGCTGTTTCTCTGCAGAAGTTAAAGGTCCTTTGATAACACCAAGTTCCATTAGAGAATCTTTGGGAGGTGATCTAGACCTCCTGAAGGGAGTGACAGAGTAAGTAATGGCACGTTCGGTCTTTCTTTCACGAAGGCGACGATCAATAGTCACTGAGAGGTGGATAAGATCTTCCAGAGTAGTGGGTAGGTCAACGCGGGCAAGCTCATCCTTCATGGCCTCAGATAAACCCAAACGGAACTGGTTTCTGAGAGAAATATCAGACCATTGAGTCTCCCTGCACCAACATTTGAATTCCGAAATAAAATCTTCAACAGGCCTCTTCCCCTGTTTAAGACTCCTGATTGAATTCTCAGCTGTTAACTGTTTGTTGGGATCTTCATATAACAAAGACATTTCATCAAGAAATGTGTCAAAATCTCCTAGGAGATCTCCGTGTTCTTCTACGTAGGTGTCAGCCCATACTCTGGGCTCACCTTTAAGATAAGTAATTAATGTGAGGATCTTTATCCTATCAGAATGATAAGTACGTGGTCGCAGCTCAAACATCAATCGGCATGAACTAATAAACTGTCTGTAATTTTTTCTATCTCCAAAAAAAGGTTCCGGAGAACAGGCCTTGGGTTCAGGTCTTTCTCTGGCTTGTGCAAAATTTTGATCTCTTAAAGCATCATTCTGCATACGTAACTCATTCATGTTAGTGGTAAGATTATCAACCCTTTGAGAGAGTGCAACTAAATGATTTGCAAGGTCAGCTGGATCCATTTTAGAGATATATATATATATATATCCTTTCTTTCTTTATGGGGTTCGGATATTATGTTACGACCCTGACAGTGAGAGGACTCTATTTAAAGTTTAGACCGCAGCTGTAGAGGCTTATCAGAAATGAACCACCAGATCACTCTCACTGAACAATAAGAGTTTGGGGTTATATCATCATATCCTCTAATGGAACAAAACACAAGAGTAATAGCTTAATTCCTCTTAAGCTTAAATAATGAATACAATCCAGATACTATAAGTATAAAGTCTTGTCTAAGTAAATTCAACAATTAAGGGTAGTAGTATTACAGGTACTGTAGAATATCACCACACTGGTATCAATAGAGTGAAATATCTCTGCTGTATCTGGTGCTAGTATATAGTAACAAGTATAGAGTGAGAGATACAGTTCTGAGATATACTAGGAATCACTGTTATTGTAACAAGCTGGTTTCAGATATACTTGCGGTTTAGGAGGTAGTCTATACCGGGAATGTCTGCACAGGTGTTGGTGGTATCCTTATACAGCAGTAGTTTGGTATTTAAATATACTTGCGGTTCAGGAGGTAGTCTATACCAGGGATGTCCGCACAGGTGGTGGTGGTATCCAGCATGTAGTATGCACAAGTGATGAGTCTTTATCCAGTAAGTACTGAACACTCGGGACTTTGAAGAGGTGTGTTGTGGAGAGAGGTGCTACAGAGAGTCTGTAGCTTGTCCAGGGTTCCCAGATGGCGGCAGGGTCCAACAGGAATATCCGAACACCCTGCCGCCATTCCCGGGAGTTTAAATAGCCCGGGCTGTGGGCTGAGCTGGGCGCCACACGCTGGAACGCACTTCCGCGTTCCAACGTGGAGCGCAGACGTCCGCGCACCGGAAGTGACGCGGACGTGTGTCTGAATGGAGCGCAGCTGTCATAAGTGACAAGTCTGCGCTCCGTGTAAAAGGAGTAACGCTGACGGCGTTACAGAATTGTCGGGTCCCAGCAATACAAATAAAAGTAATTGAAAGTCATTAAAAAATCAAAAATAAATGCGTGGGGGTCCCCCCAAATTCTATTACCAGGCCCTTCAGTTGAACTCTGTGCCATAATAAAAAAAATTGGGTGGGGTTCCCCCCAAAAATCCATACCAGACCCTTATCTGAGCATGCAACCTGGTAGGCCACAGGAAAAGAGGGGGGACGAGAGAGCACCCCCCTCCTGAACTGTACCAGGCCACATGCCCTCAACATAGGGAGAATGTCCCCATGTTGATGGGGACAAGGGTCTCATCCCCACAACCCTTGCCCCGTGGTTGTGGGGGTCTGTGGGCGGGGGGCTTATCGGAATCTGGAAGCCCCCTTTAACAAAGGGGACCCCCTACATTGTACCCCTACCATTTCACAAAAAAAGTGTCAAAATTAAAAAAAAACACATACCAAGTTGGGACAAGTGCTTTAATAAAAAAAATAAAAAAACTCCAGGGCCGTAATCCTTCTACGATCCCGGTCCCGGACCTGCCTCTACGAATGATACCACTTCCACCGAAGGCTCCTAGCCGAATGACACGCAAGCTGTTTGACAGCTCTTTTATAACTGAGGGCGGGGCCACCCGTGACGTGTGACCCTGCCCCCTCTGACGCGTCACGAGAAACCCCTGTTGCGTCAGAGGGGGCAGGGTCATCTGTCTATGTCATGGGTGGCCCCGTCCTTGGTTATAAAAGAGCTGTCAAACAGCTTGCGTGTCCCCTGGGGCAGGACCCAGGTCCCCAAACACTTTTTATGACAATAACTTGAATATTAACCACTTGCCGACCGCCGCAGGACAGTGTACGTTGACAACATGGCACGGGCAGGCAGATTGCTGTAGAGGTACGTCCCTTTAAATTTGCCGCCAAGCGGGCGTAAGAGTGCCTCGCGACTGTGGCCACAGGACCTCGATTGTGGTCGGCAAGGGCAGAACAGGGGAATGCCTTTGTAAACAAGGCATTCCCCTATTCTGCCTAGTGACACTGTCACTGATGACCTTTCCCCGTGATCGGGAACAGTCATCAGTGACATGTCACGTGTAGCCACGCCCCCTAACAGTTAGAATCACTTACTAGCACTGACTTAACCCCTGCAGCGCCACCTAGTGGTTAACCCCTTCACTGCCAGTGTAATTTTTACAGTAATCAGTGCATTTTTATAGCACTGATCACTGTAAAAATGACAATGGTCCCAAATCTGGACCAGGGCATCACTGAGCTCCTGAACAGACTGATGTGCAACCTGAGCGTGGAGGCCATTTAATTGTATCAATTCTTTCATTCGCCAGGAACTATCTGCATACTCTCACCACATGAGGTCAGACATTTTCATGCACCAGGAGGAACCCAGGACTCACTGCACAAGTGTAGGGTCTGACAATGGGTCCAAGGACTTCATTCTGATACCTAATGGCAGTCAGGGGGCCATTGTGTAGCCTGTAGAGGTCTGACCCACCACCAAATCGATCATGCTGAATGATATTACAGGCAGCATAACATTCTCCACGGCTTCTCCAGACCCTTTCATGTAGTTTACATGTGCTCAGGGTGAACCTGCTCTCATCTGTGAGAAGTACAGGGCTCCAGTGGCGGACCTGACAATTCTGGTGTTCAATGGCAAATGCCTATTGAGCTCCACAGTGCCGGGCATAGAGAACAGGGCCCACTAGAGGATGTCGGGCCCTCAGGTCACCCTCATAAAGTCTGTTTCTGATTGTTTGGTCAAAAAACATTCATGCCAGTGGCCTGCTGGGGTTATTTTGTAAGGCTCTAGCAGTGCTCATCCTGTTCCTCCTTGCACAAAGGAGCAGATACTGGTCCTGCTGATGGTTTAAGGACCTTCTAAGGCTCTGTCCAGCTCTGCCTGTCTCCTGGAATCTCCTCCATGCTCTTGAGACTGTGCTAGAAGACACTGGAGCAAATATTCTGGCAATGGCATGTATTGAGGTGCCATCCTGGAGGAGTTGGTCTGCCTGAGCAACCTATAGGGTCCAGGTATCACCTCATGCTACCAGTAGTGACAATGACCATAGCCAAATGCAAAACTAGTGAAAAACAATCAGAAAAGATGAGTAGGGGACAAAAA
This sequence comes from Rana temporaria, assembly GCF_905171775.1. Lineage (NCBI taxonomy): Eukaryota > Metazoa > Chordata > Amphibia > Anura > Ranidae > Rana > Rana temporaria. Next base: position 333,646,650 of record NC_053490.1, on the reverse strand, counting down.
AATGGCAGGGGTCTCCACCTGTATAAACATTCCTGTTTTGGAGGTCGTCTCATTGTTGCCCATCTAGTGCACCTGTTGTTGATTTCATTAACACCAAAGCAGCTGAAACTGATTAACAAGCCCCTCTGTATACACCCCTCCCCCTCTGCTACTTAACTGACCAGATAAATATCCCAGGAGTTTAATTGACTTGATGCTATACTCTGAACAAAAAGTGTTCCTTTACATTTTTTGAACAGTATATATATATATATATATATATATATATATATATATATATATATATATATATATATATATATAATGTTATACAGTCTGGTACAGTACCCAATTACATAAATCCTGGCTCTTTAAAGCAGACAGAGAAGTGTTACATTAACTTTAATTCATTGACTGCCAATGACGTATCCTGGCTGCCTGTCAACAGGTCAAAAACAAGCTCACAGCTGCAATAGTTAAATACACAGTTAAAATACATATATATTAGCTTTTGCCTGCCAAAAGATTTGTAAATGTGTCCAGACAGCCCTGAGATGCACACAACTCAAAGACAGACAGACCAGCAAAACAGTTTTTCAACCAGAACAGTCAGAAAAGATGTGCCATGAGAGAAGCAGTTAGAGACCTTTCACAGACACTACAATAATAATGAAATGTCTGTTTGGATTATGACACTTGTTTAAAGCTTAGGCTTTAAAGGCCATCACTACATGCCATTCATATATGTTTGTAGTTATATCATTCATGCTTGTATACCCATGTTGGATGCTCACCCAAGCAGATCGTTTCCTCTAGAACGTCTTAAAAACTCAGCCAACTAAGTACAAGTAAATTTTAGAAAGATCAACGAGACCGTGTAACTGAGGGGCTTAAAATGACTACACTATCTCTTATCTTACATAGCAAAAAGAATTGTTGTATTTTCACAATAATGACCTTACCTGCAGCTGTACTAAAACCTTCTTCATTAAGCAGTTTGGGCCTTCCAATTAATTGTTCAAACACTGTGAGCTATTATATATGAGAATGGTTGTTGTTTATATAAACAGCATGCTAAAGCTGGCCATACATAAGTTTGTTTTTTCCAATCAGCCAGTGGGCTAATTGAAGAAACTGAATGATGACCAGCAAAGTACAGGATTGACAGCATTGTAATGAACATGGTAACTAAACAAAATGAAAGTGATATTTAAATTGAAATCTGAACTTTGGGCACAAAAATTCTTTATTTATTTAAAAACCACTTGGGATGGGAACCAGCAGCTCCACCCACTACAGGCTGCCTGCAGAAAACTTTTGGGGGGTGGGTGGATACAAGACAAGTCATCTTCCAAAAGTAGAGAGAACAACAACGACTATCAAACAAAACAAAAGAAAATTCCCAGTTCAACTTAGAAACGAGCCTGTAGCCAACCAAATGATCATGTCTAAGGCCGCGTAAACACGACCGGTCCAAACCGATGAAAACGGACTAGTTTCATCGGTCCAAACCGACCGTGTGTATGCCCCATCGGTCTGTTGTCCTTTGGTCAAAAAAAAGAGAACTTGCTTTAAAATTGAACCGATGGACGGCTGACCAGTAGGTCCAAACCGATGGTTAGTACACAAAAGCATTGGTTCAAAACCCGCACATGCTCAGAATCAAGTCGATGCATGCTTGGAAGCATTGAACTTAATTTTTCTCTGCACGTTGTTGTGTTTTACGTCACCGCGTTGGACTCGATCGTTTTTTAAACTGATGGTGTGTACGCACATCAGACCATCAGTCTGCTTCAGTGGTGAACCGATGAAAACGGTCCGTCGGACCATTCTCATCGGATGGATCGACCGTGTGTAAGCGGCCTAACAGTATGCGCACATTTGCAAATACATGCGAAAGCAGTCCCAACTCTAAATTTTGAAAGCCTCCACGGTGGAAGCACATGCATTATAATAGATAGAAAAATGAATTGAAAAAGTTAATAAAAAAGTTCATAAGCAGTCATGAGAATATGCAAATCCATTTCCCAATAAAGTAACAATGTGCATTCATGAAGATTAGAAATTCGGTGCTAAAAGTGTGACCTCCACCATAAGACACTCTGGGGTTGATTTACTAAAACTGGAGTGGGCAAAATCAGATGCAGCGCTGCATAAAAACCAATCAGCTTCCAGGTTTTGTTGCCAAAGCTTAATTGAACAAGCTGAAGTTAGAAACAGATTGGCTACCATGCACAGCTGCACCAGATTTTGCACTCTCCCATATTAGTAAATATTAGTAAATAAACCCCATTGTGCTGCTCACCTCCACGCCTGGACTCCTGAATTAACAAAGGGTCATAAAAGCTCTCCCCGATGGGCAAAATCCTGGAGGATATCAATACACCTCTTCTGAATGCAGATTACACAGATCACCACACAGGCTCATAGGTAAGAGATCGCAGCATCAAATAAAATCATCAGTGTCCCGACATATGCAAATAAAACATGAAACATCTAGTGCTCTCTGCTAGCATATATTTATAAAAATAAAAGAATGACACTTACATAAAAGACACTTCCATTAAGTGCCAGCCAACAAGCACTCTGTTACAGGTATATGGAATCAGCTTAGGAGATGGCAGCTCTCTTTTCACGCGAGTATCATCCCATAGGGCAGGACTTCATCAGCGTATAGGGAAGCACCTCATGGATCCGTCTTAAATAGTAATGCATATTCAACAGAAGGGCGGTGCGACACCGAACATTATATTGTAAGTACTTCACATCCTGACCACAAGGGGGAAAGGGGTGGGCAGCATAGAACCGCTGATGATTAATAAAAAAGGCTGTTACCTTGCAGACAATATCAGCCTCAGGAAGTTGATCGTGACCCCACATACTGAAAAACAACACCCCTACTTAAAGGCTAAAATTTGTTTGACATGTGTTACCCTTCCATGTGCTCCTTGTTGCAAAGGCCAGTTATAGGTGGGGGCAGTGCCCATTTGTTTGAACAACAACTAGTATTTATTACAGGAAGCTCTTGCACAGAGGAGGGCAGAAGTTATTTAACTACTTCCTTCCTGCCCATAGTCAAATGATGTCCGCCGGAGGGATCTCCCATCCTGGGTGGGCATCAAATGATGCACGCGCCGATGCGCGTGACTGATGGACGTGATGTCTGCTGGGCACCCACGATTGCCTGTAACAGAGCAGGGACGTGGAGTTGTGGAGCAGCTCCACGTCCTATCAGGGGAGAGGAGACCTACAGTTAGAATCACTCCCTCGTTAACACATTTAACCCCTTGATCGCCCCCTAGTGTTAACTCCTTCCCTGCCAGTGACATTTATACAGTAATCAATGATCTCTGTATAAATGTGAATGGTCCCAAAATAGTGTCAAAAGTGTCCGATATGTCCGCCGCAATGTCACAGTCACAATAAAAATCGCAGATCGCAGCCATTACTAGTAAAATCAATAAATAAATAAAAATTTCATAAATCTATCCCCTATTTTGTAAACGCTACAACTTTTGTGAAAACCAATGAATATACATTTATTACGATTTTTTACCAAAAATATGTAGAAGATTACGCATTGGCCTAAACTGAGGAAAAAAAACATTGGGTATTTATTATAGTAAAAAATATTGTAACTTGTCACTCTTCTTTTGTTTTTAGCGCAAGAAATAAATACTGCAGAGGTGACCAAATACCACCAAAAGAAAGCTCTATTTGTGGAGGAAAAGTATTGCTTTTCACTTTTTAAAAACATTAACTACATTAAAATGTTTTCTTTTTTAATTATTGTCTTAGTGGAATCATTGCACATATCCATAACAGGTGTCTTCATGCATTTTCTGGAGGTGTTTTTGTGATTTTTCTCATGTGCTTTCCTAATGTCTAAGGGCTGTTTCACACGGAGCGGATCCGTATTGATCCGCTCCGTTAGCCCGTTTGGCTCAGCCGGGATTCCTCCGTTAATCCCCGCTGAGCTGTCGGCGGACAGGGCGTTCCCCGCACACTGTGTAGAGATCGCCCTGTCTCTCCTCCGCTCTCCCCTATGGGGAATCGGATGAATACGGATCGTGTGTCCGTATTCATCTGATTCGTTCCTGCAATCCCATAGGGATACATTACAAGTCCGTAAACAGACTTGTAATAAACGGACCGTTTGTCCGTGCGTGTGAAAGGGCCCTAATAGCATAATAAGCATCAGGAATAAGCAAATGTGCCTGGTTTTGTTTAGCGGCTATTTGTCAAACTTATCTTAAATTCCAAGAAACTGCAGACATTAATCTGAACCCTATTGAATAGGTGCATTTTTAAAATCAATTATGGCTGTTTTGAGGCTAATATGCAAAGTAATGTCAAATAAACTGTGCATAGAGCTGGACACTGCCCCAGAGAACATGCACCAATGCAAACAAATAAATAAAGTACTGTTTAATGGGGAAAGGATTCTCCATTTTTATACGGCTTTGAGGGAAACATTAGAAACATATCAAACCTTTCTATTATTTCCACATTTGCAGTCAAATTTGACAAAACCCCACTGGTATAACCAAAGACCCCACTGGTATAAACATAGACTGGGATATCAATGCATTTATCATCAATAATAACTGATGTGCTTACTCTTTTTTATGATTTTTTTTTACATATTGCAAATTATGTGATGGTTTATTACATATATTTCATATTTTTCATTTTTTTATATATATTATTTATCCTTTTTTTACTGTATGTTGTGTCTTTTGTTGACCTGGTAAGAGCATAACAAAAAATTTAAACCAATAACTTTTATTTTTAATATAAAGCAAAAAACGCACTGAGTAGGTAATGAAACCATGTCAGTAGTGTAGGACTTTTTGTGGTGTTTCGTGTCAAAGAGTAGGTGAGCTAATAATGTAACATAGAAACATATATAGAAAAGTATCAAAATTTAATATAAATACATGAAAACAAAAATAAATAAGAAATACAATGACAGAAATCATTGATTGCCCTGTTGTAGATAAGATATGACAATAGTTAGATGAGTAGAGGGCTGGTCGCCGACATGTTTCGCACTACGCGTCTTCTGGGCGCCGCACACATCTATGACATACTCTTATCTGATAATATGTAAACAAGAATAAATTAGTTACATATAATTTAAACAGGGTATATAGTGTACATTTCATGTGATTCATTAATCATAAAAATGAAAAACTTATATAAACAAATAGATGCTCACCAGTAACTGTGGGATGTCAAATAACGCCAGTGGATATATACGCGAAGCAGGACTAAGGGAAGTTGGAAAAATACACCGGGCACAAGCGTGTCTGGACAACAACTTCACCCCCTGTGGGAGTCAGATCCACAGGGTTCTGAGTAAGGCCGTACCCTTGATAGGTTGCAGTGTGACACAATTTGATAACAAGATCTACAAGGATAATAATAGTAATAGCTAGTATGGGTCATATATAATAGAACATATATATATATATGTATATATATGCACGTATACAAGCGTCATAAGGGAACTAATACCACAGTCATAAAGATATATAAAACTGTGGTATTACTGATGAAATATAATTTATCCATCAGTACATTTAAATAAAAAGAGAGGTTCCAAAAGAAAAAAGGGATAATTAATATATAATAATAAATATAGTTTAATTATGAAGTAGCATACCTATTATTGTGGTTAAGCAACGTTTAGGTTCCTATATGACCATAGTGATGGATGCAGAGAGGTTAAACCAAAGCAGAGGCTCCTGTAGTGCCTGGTGTGGCATGCAAATGAAAGTCACACACCTAAATTGATAATAGCACATATTACTGCACAGTTAATGCAGAGTAACAGAGATGTATTGTTATTCCCTATTTCCTGGTATAGGGTCTGGCGAGATCGGAGCGTTATGGCAGGACCACTAAATCTCTCAACCAATAAATAATAAATAGTTACAAATAGGTATCTTTAATAATGAGGCTAGTATCCTAATACAAGAGGAAGGCCAAGACATATCAGTGACTCAAAAAGAAAAATAATCATATGGTGGAGGAGATCCTGGTCTGCAAACTGGCACCACATATAATAAGCCATATATATGCCACATAACAGAAACCAGGGAATAGGGAGCAAGAAAAGGTATCAGAAGGAAGGAAGGTACTTGATTCAATCATACCTATTGTAATATGCAGGTTGAGCGTCCTCTCTAATGGCAAACTTCCATCACCAGGTTCCTGGCGTGTGTGAGGGAAACACACACGCCGGTGCTTAAATCCATGGGGTGACCCGGACGTGAAGGGTCCAATGACCCCTGACATCACATCCGTTTGATCTGACTTACCGCGCATGCGCAGATCGGCCCGGAAACGGCCGTACTGCGCATGCGCCGCAATCTATATGGATGAACTGACATCCATATCAGTCAGATCAACGGCCTCACTTACTCCAAGGCTGCCATCCAGACAGCGCCACCCGGTGGTTCCCAAAGAGTACTGCCGCGTAAAGATTAATCCTCTGGCAGCACATTGACATCCACAGTTGGTATAGTACGTAAGCATAGGTAAGTTTGATGGTGTAATGCATAACACCATGCATGAAAAGGTTTAATCTTGTGCAGCAAGAAATTTTGCTATAGTATGTTAAACTTGCAGTAAAATCCCCATAATAGGGGAAAAGGGCAATAACAAAAGAACAGTCTTGATCTTGATAATGGAACATTTCACCCAAAGGCAGCAGGAAACTCAATTGTGTCCACTAGATGGCAGACGGATACCAAATACTATTATAATTACTGTGTATCGAAAAACATAGACCTTGCAGGGCAAGATAGACAAAAAATAATAGACAATAATAAATAATTAATAAATAATAATCAAATATAAATCTAATCACCTACAGAAATGGCTTAAATGATAAAGCCGTATTCAGACCCGGTGTGTAGGTCGCCCTCTGATTAAAGATCCAGCGGGTTTCCTGCTGCAGGATTTTTTTATCAAAATTGCCCCCTCTTTCTGGGGGTGGGACCACCTCCAACACAAAGAATGAAATAAAATTGGGGTCATAACTATGATGAAGTCCTATGTGTTTACATATAGGTGTATAAAGTAACCCCGCCTCTAAATAATAGAGGTGGTCCTGAATGCGTTTGGCAAAGGGTCTCTTTGTTTTCCCTATGTAGAATGCACCACAGGTACAGGTCGCTAAATAGATAACCCCAACCGTGGTGCAATCTGCATAGGTTTTGGATTTGTGATACCCTCCCCTAGGCAGATGGCATCCTGATCCCTCCTTCACCCAGGGGCATCGTTCACACTGGCCACATCTAAAAGTCCCTTTTTGTTCTACCAAATTGGTGGTTGTTGAATCATGATTTAAATGGCTATGTACCAAGTTATCTCGAATTGATCTAGGTCGCCTAAACACAATTTCCGGCTGTGCTGCCACATACTTGGAGACTATCGGGTCCTCCGCCAAAAAATGCCAATTATTGGCTATAATCCGGCGGAAGACGTCTTGATTATCGCTAAAGGTCGTAATGTATTTCGTTGTACAGTTGGCAACTCTTTTTTTGGGCTCAAAGATTAGAGTTTCTCTTGTTTTTAATTTTGCCCTTTGGTACGCCTGTCTCAAGACTTTTTTGCTGTATCCTCTTAGTAGCAATCTCTCATATAAGGCCTTTGATTCAATTTCAAAGTCTGTCTCCTTAGTGCAGTTTCTCCTAATCCTAAGGTATTGTCCAAAGGGAATACTTCTCACCAGTGGGCGAGGGTGGGCACTTGAGTAGTGTAAGATTGTGTTACCAGCCGTCTCTTTGCGATAGAGATTGCTGTGTATTAGCCCATTAGGGTCAATAATCAGTGTAAGGTCCAAAAAGGGAATACTGAAAGTACTTGACTGGCTTGTAAATTTAAGATTATATCTATTATGGGAGATATATTGCATAAACTCCGTTAGTAGCTCAGCTGGTCCAGTCCAGATGACAAGGACATCGTCGATGTACCTCCGCCACAATAAAATGTGGCAGAGGTACATCACGGCGCCGTCATCAGCAAAAAGCTCCCTCTCCCACCCCCCCAGGTACAGGTTGGCATACGATGGGGCACACGAAGTCCCCATCGCAACCCCCTGTACCTGGAGGTAGGTGGAACCATTAAAGAGAAAGGCATTTTATTTTTAATACATTTTTTATATATATTCATATATTCATTTCCCTTCTGTTTTTTTCCCCTTTATACGCTTTGTATATATTAAAACAGAAAAAAATATTGCGCATACCAAAATAAACAAAATGTGTAGCAGCTGCGTCTCAAAAATGTCATACAACATCAAACAAATACATAGGAAAAAAGGAGTCGCGCTAGATAATGTAAAAAGATATGTGAACACCTGTGTGGCCTGAACCACAATCCTTAACATAAAGTGATGTGTGAACACCTATATGGCATAAACTGTAATCCTTATAAAATATATAAGTTCAGTGCATCCACAATAAAAATTGATAAAAATATGAAGAAATGGACAGAAAATGAACACAGTCCAATGTACAGTGATGAAAGAGCAGTGAATCCCAAGTGTGCTGGACAGATCCACAACGTAGTGATTGATAACGGACAGGAGACCTCCACCCACGAGTAACACTGACTTTTACCAAAAATATAGTTTAAAACAGCGAGATAGAATAGACCTCCACTCTCCACAGCGGGAACAGGTTCAAGCATCCATCCAATAATATACACCACAGCAATGAGTATCTCTCTCAATTGACAGCCCGATACGGAGCTCCAGAGTATGTAAAGAAAGCGCCGCCTCCCTTCGACATCACCGCGTTACACGTGTGAGGACCCGGAAATCTCGGGCACACGCTCCTAACCAGGCCGGCCGGCTGCTTTTTATGCTTATTTTACTCTGGATTGATGTAAGTGCACAATCTATTTTACCTAATAAATCATCATACAGTGTTATGCTATGAGCTCTCCTTGATTTCTTTACATACTCTGGAGCTCCGCATCGGGCTGTCAATTGAGAGAGATACTCATGCTGTGGTGTATATTATTGCATGGATGCTTGAACCTGTTCCCGCTGTGGAGAGTGGAGGTCTATTCTATCTCGCTGTTTTAAACTATATTTTTGGTAAGAGTCAGTGTTACTCGTGGGTGGAGGTCTCATGTCCGTTATCAATCACTACGTTGTGGATCTGTCCAGCACACTTGGGATTCACTGCTCTTTCATCACTGTACATTGGACTGTGTTCATTTTCTGTCCATTTCTTCATATTTTTATCAATTTTTATTGTGGACTGTTTTTATGCACTGAACTTATATATTTTATAAGGATTACAGTTTACACCATATAGGTGTTCACACATCACTTTATGTTAAGGATTGTGGTTCACGCTTTGTATATATTGTAATAGTGAGAGTCCCTGTCACTATGAAAAGGGAGCAAAAATGGACACACTGGCCCGGATTCAGATAGAATTGTCTATCTATCGGCGGGCGTAACGTATCGCAGATACGGTACACCGCCATAACTTAGGGCGCAAGTTCCGTATGCAGAATGAACTTGCGCCCTTAGTTATGGCGGCGTAACGTATGTGTGTCGGCGTAAGCCCGCCTAATTCAAATGGGGATGATGTGGGCGTGTTTTATTTAAATTCACTGTGACCCCATGTATTTGACGTATTTTACGAACGGCGCATGCCGCAAGTCGTCATTGCTTTAGACGTGAACGTAACTTACGTACAGCCCTATTCGCGAACGACTTACGCAAACGACATAAAATTTTCAAAACTCGACGCGGGAACGACGTCCATACTTAACATCGGCTACGCCTCATATAGCAGGGGTAACTTTATGCCGAAAAAAGCCTAACGTAAATGACGTAAAAAAATGCGCCGGCCGGACGTACGTTTCTGAATCGGCGTATCTACCTAATTAGTTACATAGTTACATAGTTAGTCAGGTTGAAAAAAGACACAAGTCCATCCAGTTCAACCACAAAAAATAAAAAAAACAAAATAAAAAACAGAGTAAAATCCTATACACCCAACTCCATAACCACAGTTGATCCAGAGGAAGGCAAAAAACCCCAGCAGAGCATGATCCAATTTGCTACAGCAGGGGAAAAAATTCCTTCCTGATCCCCCGAGAGGCAATCGGATTTACCCTGGATCAACTTTACCTACAAATCTTAGTACTCAGTTATATTCTGTACATTTAGGAAAGAATCCAGGCCTTTCTTAATGCAATCTACTGAGCTGGCCAAAACCACCTCTGGAGGGAGTCTGTTCCACATTTTCACAGCTCTTACTGTGAAAAAACCTTTCCGTATTTGGAGATGAAATCTCTTTTCCTCTAGACGTAAAGAGTGCCCCCTTGTCCTCAGTGTTGACCGTAAAGTGAATAACTCAACACCAAGTTCACTGTATGGACCTCTTATATATTTGTACATTAGCATATTCATCGTGTAACTATACGGAAGCGCCACCTAGCAGCCAGCGTAAATATGCAGCCTAAGATACGACGGTGTAAGACACTTACCCTGGTCAGATCTTAGGGAAAGCTATGCGTAACTGATTCTCTGAATCAGTCGCATAGTTACGACCACACCGTCTCCTTTCTGACTCTGGCCCAGAGTCTGCATGTCAGCGGACTGCAGAACTACGCGGCATAGTTTTGAAACGGAGAAAACTGTTTTGGCAGCTTTCTCCAGGTTTTTGTAAGCTCGGATGGGGCTGTGTAGTTTGGAGATCCTGCAGAGACTTGGGCGGGATGGGATCTTGAACCCTGTGTCCAGGTCTTGTGAATAACCAACAGGTTGTGTGCCCAGGTGCATATAATGAGGGACTGGTGAGAGCAGAGGAGGGGAAGGTGGAGTGTGTGCAGCTGGCTGCTGGTTCAACACAGTGGCCCAGATTCAAGAAGCAATTGCGCCTGTGTAACCATAGGTTACACAGCGCAATTGCTTACTTGCTCCGGCGTTACGAATGCTCCTGATTCAGGAACATCGTAACGCCGACTGCAGCCTAAAATCTGCGTGGCATAAGGCTCTTATGCCACGCAGATTTTAGGCTGCATTCTTGCGATGACCGCTAGGGGGCGCTCCCATTGTGATCAGTGTATAGTATGCAAATTGCATACTAACACCGATTCACAATGTTGCGTGAGCCCTGCGTACGCAAGTTACGTTGTTTCCGTACGGCGTGTTTAGCGTAAGGCTGCCCCTTCTAATAGTAGGGGCAGCCAATGCTAAAGAATACCCGTCGTTCCCGCGTCGCGATATTTGAATGTTACGTCGTTTGCGTAAGTGATTTGTGAATGGCGCTGGACGCCATTCACGTTCACTCTGAAGCAAATGACGTCCTTGCGACGTCATTTGCCGCAATGCACGTCAGGAAAGTTTCCCGACGGAGCATGCGCTCTACGCTCGGCACGGGAGCGCGCCTAATTTAAATGATTCCCGCCCCCTACGGGATCATTTAAATTGCGTGCTCTAGCGCCGGGCAATTTTGCCAGCGCGCCCTCGCAATTTACGGAGCTACTGCTCCGTGAATCGAGGGCAGCGGAGCAAATTTGCGGGGGCGCAGGGCAAAATCGTTGCCCTGCGCCTCCGCAAAAAAAGCGCAAATCTCTTTGAATCCGGGCCAGTGTGTGTAGAAAGCTGAAAGCTCATCTAGCCCAACACTGTCATTGCACATCCATTCCAAATGCTTGTATGTGACATCACATACATCACATACAAGCATGTGGGTTCGATGTGAGAGTTGGATCAGCAGAATGAGTGTGCCAGGACAGGAAGATGTGTCTCATCTCTGCTTACTTTCACCACTCTGCATATCACACATATCATCGATGAAAAAAGGGTACAGCAATATGGAAAATGAGCAGAAGGGGTTCAGAGGTGGGACAAATGAGCAGGAGGGTACAGCGGTGGGGCAGATGTGCAGGGAGGTACAGTGGTGGAAGAGATGAGAAGGGGGTTCAGCAGTAGGACAGAAGAGCAGGGGAGTACAGCATTGGGGCAGATGAGCAGAGGGTTGAGTGTTGGGCCAGATGAGCAGGGGGTTGAGTGTTGGGCCAGATGAGCAGGGGGTTCAGTGTTGGGCTAGATAAGCAGGGGTGTTCAGTGTTGGGACAGATGAAAAGCAGGGGGGTAGAGCAGTGGGGCAGATGTGAAAGTAGGTGTATTGGTGGGACAGATGAGTAAGGGGTTACAGTGGTGGGGCAGGAGAGCAGGGGGGACAGAGGTGGGGCAGAAGAGCAGGGGGTACAGAGGTGAGACAGATGTACAGGAGGTATATTGGTGGGGCAGATGAGAAAGCGGGTTACAGTGGTGGGGCAGATAAGCAGATGGGTTCAGTGTTAGGACAGATGAAAAGGTGATTCAGTAGTTAGACAGAAGAGCATGGGGATACGGCGGAGGAGCAGATGTGCAGGGAGGTACATTGATGGGGCAGATGAGCAGGGGGTTACAGTGGTGGGACAGAAAAGCAAGAGGGTACAGAGGTGGGGCAGATATGCAGGAGGTACAGTGGTGAGAGGGGCGAAAAGGGGGTTCAGCAGTGGGACAGAAAAGCAGGGAGGTACAGTGATATGAAAGATGAGCAGGGGGTTACAGTGGTGAGGACAAATGAGCAGGGGTGGTTAGTGTTGGGCCAGATGAAAAGGGGGTTACAGTGATAAGGGAGATGAGCAGGGGGGTTCAGTGTTGGGGCAGAGAAGAAAGGAGGTAAAGAGGTGGGACAGATGTGCAGAGGGGTGCAGAGGAGAAAGGAGTCACATCGGTGAAACACATGAGCAGGGGGTTACAGTGGTGGGGCAGAAGAGAAGGGGGTACAGTGGTGGGTCAGATGAGGACAGATGAGAAAGTGGTTCAGTGGTGAGACAGAAGAGCATGGGGCTATGGCAGTGGAGCAGATGTGCAGGGGGTTACTGTGATGAAGCAGATGTGCAGGGGGTTACTGTGATGAAGCAGATGTGCAGGGGGTTACCGTGGTGGAGCAGAGGTGAAACAGATTTGCAAGTGGGACATTGATCTGAGGTGTGAAGGTGCATGAATTGAGGCTCATCTGAGGTGTGAAGGTGCATGAATTGAGGCTCATCTGAGGTGTGAAGGTGCAGGAAAAGGGGCTGATGTGAGGTGTGAAGGTGCATGAATTGAGGCTCATCTGAGGTGTGAAGGTGCAGGAAATGGGGCTGATCTGAGGTGTGAAGGTGCATGAATTGAGGCTGATGTGAGGTGTGAAGGTGCATGAATAGCGCAGGGGGCTAATGCTCCTTTGCAGCAGTCTGTGATTGCCTGTGTCCCAAAGGTTGCAGGTCCGATCCCGGCGGGGTCCACTCAGCCTTTCATCCTTCCGAGGTTGGTAAAATGAGTACCATTGAGTTGGGTAATAATGACAACCATTATCAGCGCTTAGACACAGCGGCATCGCTGTAATTGGCGCTATATAAGTGTAAACATTATTATTATGAATTGAGGCTGATGTGAGGTGTGAAGGTGCAGGAAAAGGGGCTGATGTGAGAGTGCAGCATGTTAATTTTTCACTGCTAAAGTAGTTTGCATAATTTACTTTATATAAAATCCTTTTTGTGATTGAGAGTGTGAAGTTGACATGTATTTGTTATAAAATAGGCACGTTCAATTTCTTTGAAAACCTTTTTTGGCACACTGTGCTCAAAAGGTTGCCTACCCCTGAGCTAACTCATATGTTAAATCTACTTGCTGCAATGTTTTGTGCCACAAAAAAAAAAAAATATTTGTCTATGTTTTACAAAACTGTCTGTCTGTCTAATTACACCATTGTCTCATAACCAGTCATTTCACATGGCCCTGAAAGTGCAAGGGCTGGGTGGGGTTCTTGTTCTGCTGAACTCATGAATTCCATTTCCAGCAGAGTCTTGTTTACAAAAGATGATGACTTCACCTGTTTCTGAATTTGCATCACGTGCTGCCTCAAGAAGCACACATGGTGAGATGAACATAAATCTTTACTTACAGATAACTCATGGGGCTAATCATTTTATCATATAAATGATAATGCCAGTTTGGACAAAAAACAAAAATCATGTAGCTGTGTATTACGGTTTCTAGTATGTAATTTCCTCTATCCTACAGTGGATGAAATTATACAGACAACAAAACTATAAGATGTGTAGCGTCTGACATTCTGTGATTTTGACACACGTATTAAACAATCACCTTATATAAGTAGTTTTTCTGCCTCTCCAATCTAAGCATTGAAGTGTAAACTCTTTTTTTTTTTTTTTTTTTTCTTTTTTTTTTTTTAACCACCTCAGCTTTTGCCAAATTCTAGAGACCAGCTCATGATTTGATGCTTCTTATGTCTCTGTTTGCAGTTTGCATCATATGTGGTGTTTTTTTCTTCTTTTTTCTTCTTTCCCTTTTTTTTTTTTTTCTTGTTTTTTTTTTCTTTTTTCTTTTTTTTTTTTTTTTTTATGTATACATATGGAAAAAGTTTGTATGTGTCGCCTTCCCACTAGGGTACTAAGAACTTGTCCACACACCTTTATATTCTTCACCCAACAAGGATGGCTGAGACATGCTTTCCCGTAATACATTCAAACCCGACCCCCCCCCCAACCCCCCCCCACCCGCCCCGTGGCTCCCAGGAGTCTAATGCTTATCCAAGGAAAGGAAAAAAAAAAAAGAAATTCACCAAAGTAAGTAAAATTTTGCAAATGGCAGTCGGGAAATCAAACTTCAATCCGGGGCAGCATATATGTACTGTGTTATCCGGAATATATAAATTAGGGACCTCTTAATCTCTCTGCATAGCTCCATGTTTTTTTGTATTCCTTCCACTTTTCCCATTTGACCTTAATGTCACTATTTGTCTCCAAGAAGCTGTCCTTTAGCTCTTCTAACCTATAGGTTTCCTCCACTGCGTCAACCCAGTTCCACAAATGTGGACTTTCCATTTCGTGCCACCTTTTTGGGATCAGTCTCTTGGCTGCGTTCAGCAAATGAGGAATAAGGGATTGCTTGTATTTTTTTATACCCTCTTGACTCCCATGAAAGAGCACTACCCAAGGGTCTTTCTTTAACTCCTTGCCTGTGATCTCCTTTATTTGCTTTAAGATTGTGTCCCAGAAAATTTGTATTTTAGGGCATGTCCACCATAAATGGGCCATAGTTCCCCTTTCAGGGCATCCACGCCAGCACTCCGCGGGCTGGGCGGCATTAATTTTGTTAGCTTTATCGGGTGTGATATACCACCCCGAAATGCACTTATAGTTTGCCTCGGCAGTTTGTATGTCTATTGCTGAGGAATGTATTAGTTGCATAGTCCTCTGAAAAGTGTTAGTCCCTCTCGTGATTTTTAGCTCCCTTTCCCATTTTTCCAGAAACGGTGCCTCCCCCCGTGACCCTATCTTGACCAGTATCCCGTATAATTTCGTGATCGTGCCCTTAGAAATCTTAGATTTACATATCTTCTCCAGTTGTGTCAGCTCCGCCACCGTCCGCAGAGGGCAGGGGAGGCTCCGTGTAAAGTGAGACAGCTGAGAGTAATGCCACCTATCAAGATCCCAAAAGTCTGTTCTAGACTTAAGATCTTCATAGGTCATTATCTCCCCGTCTTTTATAATATCCCCTAAGTGAACCGTGTCCTTCCTAATCCAGTTCCCTCCTATTTTTTTTTCCCCAGGTGCAAAGTAAGCGTTTTCTTTCAAGTTAATTAGTGGAGAATTGAATTCCCTTTCGAGTAGTGTCTGGGTCCGATCCCACATTCGTAAAGTGTCCCGTGTTATGTCGTATGCTTTGTGATCCAGTGCTCTGTATTGTGCAGGAATCCAGATAGAGTTGCTCAGCTGTGTGTTAGCTTGTGCGTTTTCAATTTGCACCCATCTTTTTTCTTTCCTATCACGCGCCCATTCCACCGCACGAGACAGAACCGCCGCCTTATGATAACTTTTAATATCTGGCAGTGCCAGCCCTCCCTGAAGCTTACCCTGTTTTAGGATAGATAGAGATATTCTGTGCTTTTTCTTATTCCATACATAGTTTAGTAAGAGGGAATTGAGAATTCTCAAAAATTGCTGAGGCAAGGCAATTGGGATTAATAGAAATTTATATAGTATTTTTGGGACTACAACCATCTTCAGCATATTAATGCGTCCGATCCATGATATAGGTTTATTTTCCGTTCTTTTTAATTCATTTTTAACCTCATTTAATAGTGGAACATAATTTATTTTATATATCTTCTGTACTGTGTTGGCGAGTTTAATACCAAGGTATCTCAATTCTTTTTTCCATGGGTAAATACAAATTTCTTTGACTCGAGCTTCTTCGCTTTTACTTAGGTTTATGTTTAAGATTTCAGATTTTGTAGCATTGACTTTAAAGTTGGAGATAGCGCCATATTGCTGTAGTATCTTAGAGAGCTTGGGGATGGATTTGACCGGATTGGTTAAATAAAATAAAATATCGTCGGCGAAAGCCGAGAGCTTATGTTCCTCCTCTTTTATTCTAACGCCGTTAATTTCTGGGTCGTTTCGAATGGTGGCCAGAAGAGGCTCCAAGGACAGGATAAACAAAAGGGGGGACAAAGGGCAGCCCTGTCTTGTCCCATTTTTCATCTCGAAGGAATCTGATAGCGTGCCGTTTATTTTAATTTTAGCAGAGGGATGATAATATAGTGTGTTAATCCAGCGGGTCATCCTATTCCCTATTCCCATAGCTGTAAGAGTCTCCATCATAAGCCCCCAGTCTACCCTATCGAATGCTTTTTCGGCATCCACTGATAGGAAAAGACCTGGGGGCGCATTCTGCCTTATGTTCTGGAGCAGGAGAATCGCTCTTATGCTGTTATCTTTGCCCTCTCTGTTGGGGATAAAACCTACCTGATCGGGGTGCACCAAGAAGTGCATCACCCCTTTCAGGCGTTCTGCAAGGATTTTGGCAAACAGCTTGGTGTCTGCATTGAGCAACGAGATTGGTCTATATCCCGAACAGAGAGAGCTATCTTTCCCCTCCTTCAGAATTATCGCCACCGTGGCCGCTATTGCTTCCCTACTAGCTTCGAATTTGGACCCTAGACCGTTGAAATATTTACACATCTTCGGTATTAAGATGTTGCTGAATCTCTTATAGTATAGGACCGAAAATCCGTCCGGACCGGGACTTTTCCCGCTCGTCGTGTTTTTCAGAGCAATTTTAATTTCTTCTTCAGTTATTGGAAAGTCCATATTTAAACTTTCTGCCCTTTCCAATCTAGGAAGACCTGCTTTCTCCAGAAAATCGTGAGTTTTAGCCTCTTTTTCACCTGTCTGCCACCCTGACTGTTTTATTGTATATAATTCCTCATAGTAGTTTTTAAAGGTATCTGCAATTTCTCTAGTTGTATGTACCAATTTCCCATCTTTCCTTTTAATTTTTTCAATGTAGTTTCTGGTTTTCTTTTTTTGGGCCATTTTGGCTAAATGCTTACTGGATTTGTTACCCCATAGATACCTCTCTCTGGCAATGCAGTTTAGTTTGTTCCTTGCTTCTTGTTCCATAATCTCCTTGAGCGCATCTCTTTTCACAATTAGATTATGGTAATTCTCTTTTTGCCCCTGTTCCTTGTGTTTACGTTCTAGTATCACTATCTCTTTGATCAGGGTGTCAGATTTGCGTTTTCTCTCTTTTTTTACCCTGGCACCCTCAGCGATTAGTATCCCTCTAATGTATGCTTTGTGTGTCTCCCAAAGAGTTGCACTTGAAATCCCGTCAGTATCATTAAAGAGGAAAAATTGTTTTAGTTCCGCCTCCACCCTACTTGCCCCTTCTTCATCGCGAATCAGACTATCATTTAGGTGCCACACTGACCGTTGGCTCTTTTGTATGGAGAGTTTAATTTTCATGGTCACTGGCGCATGGTCTGAGACAGTCATAATTCCAATGTCCGTCTCAGTAATCATGTCAAGCAGCCTGTGATCTACCAAAATGTAGTCTATTCTGGTGTACGTTCCGTGGGGAGGAGAAAAGAACGTGTAATCATTTGGATGGAATATCCTCCAAGCATCCACTAATTGACTGTCATGGATCTTGTGCTTAATTTTTTGTAACTGCACGTTCATTGTCTCCTTCCCCCGGGACGTACTATCTTCTTTCGGGTTCATAGCAAAATTAAGATCCCCCATCATAATTGTGTACCCCTCTGCAAAATTTTTCAATTTGCCCAAGATTCTACTTAAATAATGGGTTGGATGCACATTCGGGGCATAGATGTTTGCTAGGGTGTAGGCGGTGTCACCAAATCTTCCTTTTAAAAATAAAAATCTCCCTTCCGGGTCTGTCAGCCTCGCCTCCAGAGTAAACGCGGTCTCTTTTGCGAAACCAATTGCTACGCCTCTAGAACGTTTAGAGATGGAATCCCCATAGAACCAGGAAGGATACCTAGGTGAGTATAACTTTACGTTTGAATTTATCGACAGGTGAGATTCCTGGAGAAAGACTACATCCGCTCTGTATAGTTCAATCTCTGCTAGCACCTTCAATCTTTTAGTAGGCGAGTTCAATCCCTTCACATTGTAGGTTAAAAATTTTATTTCTGTCATTTCCTACCACTGAATCCTTTCCCTAATCTTTCTAAGAGATCTACTGGGAGCCACGTTCCCTGTCCCAACCCCTTTTTGAAAGGGGAGAGTGCCCTCTCTCCTTCCAAACCTCCCCTCCCCAACCCTCCCATCTCCCCTCCCCCCCCCTGCCCAGGCCTAAACATTGCCTCTGAACCGTAGGGGTTTTCACACCCCACTACCCGTCGGTTCTTCAGGAATGAGGTGAGGCCTCCCAGCGCCCAACCCTCCCATTTACCCTCTAGGAATAATCCCTAGGGGTTGTTCTTATCTGGGTAGGGTTGCGGACCTGCTCTCCTAACCCTCCTCTCTAGTCCCCCCCTCTAACCTCCCCCACTTCCCACAGATCCCGCCCCTCCTACCCCCCTCTGGGAGAGAAAAAACAAGGAACAAAAAGAAAAGACTAAACAGAGGACGAAAATAGAGGGAGAAAAGCCAGAGCAATCCGAGGCTATTCCACCCATCCGGGTAATTCCAGAGCGGGCATATCAAATTTGCGGCAAAAAGATGGCAAGTCCTCTGGGAATATTAATTTTGCTGATACCCCATCTTTATAGCCAATCAGACATGCCGGGAACCCCCATTGATAGTTAATATTAAACTGGCGCATCTGTTCAAGCAGGGGTTTCAGGTGTCTTCTTCTGGCTAAAGTTTCCCAGGCTAGATCAGGAAAAATCTGGATCTCAGCTCCATCATGACTCAGGGGAGGCTTCCTTCTCAGTTTTGACCATACCTCAGCTTTGTCTTCAAAATATCTGAACCTTACTATAATATCCCTAGGCCATTTCCCTCCCCCCTCTCTAATTCTTCCTATGCGGTGGACCCGTTGAATTTTTAGGGGTTCCTCCGCACCGTTTTCCAACAGGGGGAGGAACAGATTGTTGAGAATTTTTCTCAGATCTTCACCTTTCTCCTCCTTGATAGATCGTATTCTTAAATTTTTCCTTCTATTTCGATTCTCTTGGTCTTCTAATCGATATTGTAGTTGCCTCTGATTTTGTTTCAGTGTATGGTATTGATTTTTTAATTCATTTAATTCTGAGTCCTGTTGTTCAATTTTTGCCTCAGCTTTCTCCACTCGCTCCAACATATAAGTTATGTCCGTTCTTAATGCGCTAATTTCTTCTCGTATTACATTTTCCAGTTTCTTTAACATCCCCTCCAATTCTACCTTTGTGGGGATATGGGTGTCTGTACGGGGGTCCTCGATTTGGCTGATTTCCTGTTCACCCTCCGTTGACGTATCTACAATTGGAGGGATCCCCCCCCCACGCCCTTTTTAATTCCACCCGTTTTTTCTGCCTTTTTTCCCAATGCTGGGCTTTTGGAGCTCCCATCCGGGGTCATGTAGTGTCTAATGGTGGAAGTATGAGGGTTGTCTTTGGGAATTTTCGGGGCGTTTCCCCTTGTTGATTTATTCATATTGTATTTTTTTGTTACTCTGATACGTTTCCCCAGTTTGGACGGCGGGTATTACCCCTTTTGATTTTTAATGTCCGACCGTAACCCACCGTATTAAGTATACTGGGGTATAATTTATAAGCCTCCAGTGATTGTGATGTATCATATAAAATGGTGGGTGTTTTGTGTGCAATTACCCTCCGCTAGTTTCTCTGCAGGGGCACCACCACCAAATCACAAATTAACCTCCCTTACTGCGTTCTATTGCCGGGCTCTCAAGTCACCCCAAAAACGGCTATCGTATTACAATGAGCTTGCCCAACAGTACATGCCCAGACAAACCGCGTGCAATGGTCCAGGGTAGGTTAAGGGTAGGTGTAGTATCTCAATTAAAGTCCAAAATTCCCCACGGTAGGCCAAGCCTCCCCCGACCAGCGCCCTCCGCGCGCACTGGACAATAACCCCCGGGCCGCGAAAAACCAACACCGCCAGAGAGCACAAAAAGGTATAGTCAGTTTTATGCCTTTGCATGGGGGTTTATCATCTGTGCCAGTTTATTGGAGGAATACTCTGGTATTCTCTAACATTCTGGTATGTTTATTTTCCTATTTAATTTAAACTTGCAAAGTATCGCTGTGCTAGTTGCGGGGTTTGGATGCTTACCCTCTTGCCATACACCCGAAATCCAGTCTCAAAACAAATTTCACAGCAGTAGACCACTTGCTGTGTGCTGTTCAGGGACTGGGGTGACCGGGGGGAGCGTTGCGATCTACAGGAATAGGCACAGTACAAAGATAGGGGGTCATAGAACAAATCCTGCGATATGTTTCATCCATCAATTGCTCCCTTCTCCATATTAACCCGTCATCATTGTATCAGTGTATCAGTGTATCACTATCCTATTTCAAATACCCAGTCTGTGGTGTATTTCAATTCCAAAGTATTTAGGAGGAGCACTATACAGTAAGCGATGATTTATATAACAGAAAAAGTTCTTACCGGTCCCATGTTGTTTACCTTGTTGGTCGTTCTGGATTTAAGCCTTCCCCGCAGCTGGAGCTAGTAAGGCATGAATATTACCTGACTGTGGCCGTGCTTCCTAAGAACAGAGGGGGGTATCGGCATCCGCGGGAGGGGCGAGGGACAGGGCACCCTCTGACACGTCCGCACTGAGCGGCGCTTCCTTGCTATGGCTTCCCAATCAGCTGGTGAGCGGGGGTAAGAGAGAGCGAGGGGGGGTCTCGGCTGGGCGGCAGGAGGAAGACAGGAGAGAGGCACGCATGGGGTGTACCGTCAGCGGTCTAGCGGCTCAGCAGTCTCACACCCTGCTTCGTAGCCACCACCGCTGGGACACCCTTGGATCCTCCGGCGTCCTCCATCTCCAGTCAGCTGGCTAGGTCCGTGGCGTGGGCTGCTCCTCCCTCAGCGTGCGGACCTCACGTACGCCGCGTCATCTCCTCGACGACAAAAGTGTAAACTCTTTACCTGATCCAGTTGTGGCAAGATAGCTGTAACTTATAGTCTCAGTAGAGTTAGTAAACAATGACTTGATATAAGCTTTAATGCAAAACTTCTGGATCTTCTCAGTATTGAATTTGGATCACTCTTACATTGTAGTATCTGAAATTCTCCTAATGAACTCACAGAAGTAGAAAAAGGGAGGAAACAAAACTTTATTTTCTTTGTTGTACCTTGATCCAAATGATGCCCATTTTTCCTGTATACCATAAGGTAACTTGGAGACTATTGGGTTGACTCCCCGAGTGGTATCTAGGTAACTGAGGCTGGGTAGGTGGGTATCAGCTTTGGCGAGTTGAAGTTCCAAGAGAAGTCTCATAAAAGTTTAGATTATCTCAGCCAAAATATTTTTGGGAAGACTTGCAACCTTTCAAATAAAGCACCCTTAATGGCGTCTGGGCTGCCAAAGAGATGCTTAAAGCGGAAGTAAACCCATCGATTTAACAGTTTCAAAAAGCAGTTACATTTCCGGCATGCCGGGATTGCTAACTGTCACATTGGTTGTGCTCTCAACCAAACTGTCAAACCATCCAATGGCTGGTGTCATAACTGATCACATGTGCAGCATCATGGCAGTTGAAGATTAAACATAGGCCAAGATGGCAGCTTCCTTTCCTGAAAATGATAGGAGGGTTTATTTACACTTTAAGTCTATTCTAAGCAGCGTTAATAAGGTTGTCAATGTGAACAACTTTGGGTTTTTTGATACATTCAGGAGATTGAAGGCCTAGCCACCCAATAAGCAGATATAGTTCTCTATAGTTGGCTCTGAATATGTTTTTCCAGCTTCTGTAGTTTTCAGGTTTGCCATTGAACAGAGTGAGACTTGTCTTGGTGAGCTCTTTGCAAAGCATATATAATGCCAAAATGATGATGCCAAATGCACGTATCCAGCAGCGATGGCCAGATCAGTGGGCTACACCTCAAGGAATCAGGAACCAGACCAAGTATGATGACATAAAGTTTATTAACATAAAAATACCCATCCAACAGGCAATAAACAATGTAAAACTAAAAGATAAATGGGATAGTGTAGCAAACCCAGAACAAGCTAACTTCAAAGATAAAAATGGAGGGAGCTCACATGAACAAAGCAGGATCAGGACTGGGACAGGAAACAAAGGGAAAAGAGCAGAATGCTGGGTACTGATTGCAAAAAAAAAGATTCTGGATGCAGGCTGCAGAATACCAGGTACTGGAAGAAGGTCACAGGATACAAGAAACAAGATCAGGTAGGGACACCGCTCAGGCCTCGTATATGCGACCGTTTTCCTCGACAGAATCCATCAAGAAACTTGGTGGCAGAGCTTTTTTGCCGAGGAAAACAGTCGTGTGTATGTTTTTCATAGAGGAAACTGTCGAGGAACTCGATGAGAAAAAAAGAGAACAAGTTCTCTTTTTCCTCGATGGGAGTCTCAATTTCCTCGTCGTGTTCCTCGTCGGGCTGGTTTTCGATGAGAAACACGTTCGTGTGTATGCCAAGAAACCCGCGCATGCTCAGACTAAAGTATGAGACGGGAGCGCACCTTCGGTAAAAGTAGCTTTGTAATGAGATAGCACATTTGTCACGCTGTAACAGACTGAAAAGTGCAAATTGTCTCTCACCAAACTTTTACTTAACACGCAGTAACATGAGATTAGCAAAAGCAGCCCCAAGGGTTGTGCCAGTGGAATCAAACTTCCCCTGCCGTTGTATGTGTTGTACGTCACCGCGTTTGAGAACGAGGAGCTTTGGTCTTGACTGTGTGTATGCAAAGCAAGCTTGTCAAGTTTCTCGACAAGCCTAACAAGGAACTCATCGAGGAAAACAATGTTTCATTTACGAGTTCCTCGGTCGTGTGTACGAGGCCTCACAGGTAGAACACCAAAGCACTAATGCTCATCAAGGAAGGGATTAAAAACCCTCCCAGCAGGCAGCATCAGGTGCAGCCTAATTCCTGGGATACGTTGGCTACTGGGAGACACCCGCTGGTGGCCAATGGAACTGTGTCCTTCAGCTCCTGAAACAACAGTGCCTGACAGCACACATTTAGAGAACTGTTATATGTTTGTTTTGTGTTCAGCTGCATGTGGAACAAAGTCAGATACATTGGCTGGTGTGCTGAGATTTAGCGACTTTGGGAAGAATGGTGGTGCAAAGGTGTTCATACCTGACACTGTCTCAGAGTTGATTGCCATGTTGGGTTGCAGCTGTGGAGCAGTGTACTTGGTGAGAGGTAAAGGACTAGATTCATCTTTAGATGTATTGTCTATTATCTACATAGCGGTGCCTACAGTTTGAACCAGTGCACTGAGGGTTGAGTAGGCAGATTGTATTGAAAGGTTGTAGGTGCAGTGTATGGATCTTGGTTGAGGGATACAGCTACTGTGTCTGGGAGCTGAAGCTTTGGGAGAGAGTGTTGGGAATATGATAACAAAAATAAAACAAAACAACAGTCTTTGCGCTAAAAAGTGTATGAAGTGCTCCGGCTGGCTTCCGTGTCTTCTGTGGCTGGCTGTCTCCCGCATCCTCTGTGACTAGCTCCTGTGGGTGGCTGGCTCTCTGGTGTGGGTGGGTCACCATGGGTGGCTGGCTGGCCCCCTGGTCCTGCTGTGGATGGGTCACTGTGGCTAACTGGCTCCCTGTTGTGGCTGGGTCACCATGGCTGGTTGGCTCCTGTGTGTGGCTAGCTGGTTTCCTGGTGTGGGTGGGTCACCCTGGGTGGCTGGCTGGCACCCTGGCCCTGCTGCGGGATGATCACTGTAGGTGGCTGGCTGGCACCCTGCTGCGGGTGGCTGGCCTGGCTCCCTGCTGTGGGTCAGTGCGTGGCTGGCATGGTGCATCCTGCTGTGGGTGGGTGGCTGGCTAGCCTGGCTCCATGCTATGAGTCAGTGAGTGGGTGGCACTGTTCACCCTGCTGTGCGTGGCTGGCTAGCATGGTGCACTCTGCTGTGGGTGGCTGGTCTGGCTCCCTAATGTGAGTCAGTAAGTGGGTGGCTGGCACGGTGCACCCTGCTGTGGCTGACAGAGAGGTGGGCTGATAAAGAGGGGGACTGACAGAGAGAGGTGGGCTGATAAAGGGGGCTGACAGAAAGAGGTGGGTTGATAGAGAGAGGGGCTTACAGAGACGTGGGCTGACAGAGAGAGGTGGGGCTGACAAAAGAGGTGGGCTGATAGAGGGGGGCTGACATACAGAGGGGGAGGGGCGCTGACAGAGAGGGGTGGGGCGCTGACAGAGGGGGAGGGCGTGCTGACAGAGGGGGAGAGCGCGCTGACAGAGTAAGGTGGTCTGATAGAGAGAGGTGGGCTGACTGATAGAGGGGTAGGGGGATGACATAGGGGGAGGGGGGCGGGGCTGACAGAGGGGGGACTGACAGAGAGAGGAGGGCTGATAGCTCCTGTACCTTTAAGAAGGGGTGGGCTTCCCTTCAATTCGCCTGCCCTCATCTATCCATCAGAATGCATGTGTGGGGACACTCATAGTTTAGCGTTAGGACCACAGATACCAGGGTGCTGCAACGAGGCTCTGTGGCTTACGCATGCAATTGCAAAAGTGTGTGGACTAAACCCTTGTTTTTAATGCATACTGTTAGACAGGTTTATTTGGTTGTCTGCGAGCTGGTTGGTAAGTAGGCTTGGTTTCTTCCTGGTCATTTCCCAGGCTTTGTTGTTGACTGACAGAGGTGGAGGGGGGCTGACAGAGGGGGGGGGTCCGACCGAGAGAGGTTGGCTGATAGAGAGAGGTGGGCTGGCTGAAAGAGGGGGGCTGACAGAGTGAGGTGGGCTGACTGAAAGAGGGGGGCTGACAGAGGGGGAGGAGCGCTGACAGAGAGGGGTGGGCTGATAGAGAGAGGTCGGCTGACTGACAGAGGGGGAGGGGGCGCTGACAGAGAGGGGTGGGCTGATAGAGAGAGGTGGGCTGACTGACAGAGGGGGAGGGGGTGCTGACAGAGGGATCAGAGGGAGACCTCAGGAGACACACTGCACGCCAGGCAGAGAGGTCGTCATATCCAACGGAACACCGAGATCACTCACAGACCAGCCCCGCCTCCACGCGTGACAAGCTCCGCCGGGGGCCAATTGCAGACGCCCATGTCGGCTGCCCACACATGACCCCATTCGGCCTATCACAGGACACTCGTCGCCCATCGCTAAGCTGGGCTTGCAGCGATCACTGGTGTTCTGTTGATTCCGGTCAGTTCGCCCCTGCAAGTGCCGCAATATCAATCGATCAACTTGAGTACAATCAGCCTGCCAGATTTACTTGCGATTACCGTAAGCAACTGCTATAGCCACTAGCGATATTCCCCCCGCCCCCCCTGCCAGGGGAGGACAATGGCCCAGCAGGAGGGATTCCCGCATCAACACTGTCTGTGTTGATGAGGGTATCAAGTCAATTTCTTTCCTGCAACCTGTAATTACAGGAAAGAAATTCTCTCCATGTATGCCCGGGCTAAGATTTGAGCTTTTACTATTGGACCTTTCTCTTTCATGCATGTTGTAGTCTCCAATCGTACTCCCCTTGTCCTGGAATAGAGAAAAGGCAATGCAGCCCATTCAGATCTCAGCAGAGCAGGGGCAGGTAACTGTGTAAACACACAGAGACAAGATGCCTCAAACAAAGACTGTCACATATTGAGAGACCAAGCAGCTTAGAACCACACCTTAGTAATTTGGTGAGTCAGCGAGTATTACTGTTAATTGACGTGGAATTTTTCCAACTATTACCTCAAAAAAATGTTTTTTATTTTTATTTTTTCTAGTTTTTTATTTGAGTATATGAATGCAGGTGTGCTTGGTAAGGGTTGCTGTGGGGTGACGTCCTTCAGAACCATTTGAAATGATTGTTTCTGCACCACCCTTCTTGTTTGTTTACTTTGTAGTATTGAGACAAATAAAGTTTTGGGCTTCTCTGTAGCTAGTGCAGCAAAATGTGATTGCTTTTGACTGTTCTGGGTTCTACTGGTTGCAGGTTCGACTCGTTTCTGGTAAGTTCCAAGAATTTAGTTGGTTGGAAGAGGCATACCCTCAACTTGCATATACATACAGCTTCAGCCAATCCCTGCTGGGAAGAGTGACCAGTAGGGGGCTGGGGCCTGGAACAGCAAAGTCCTTGTCCTGGTAGAGAAGACCTAACATGAGGGCTGGGGCCCTCTGAATCACTTAGCTGAAGTTTGGAGGAGGCAATCGGGGGCCCAGCTGTGAGAGAGATGAGGGATGCCTATATAAAGTTGCTGGGAGCGGTTTGTGGAAGTCCACAGAGGATCTGACTTGAGGCTCACAGTATAGGAGCTGTCTGATTCTGCAGGAAAGCATTCAGATACGCAGGGCACAATGAGTACATACCTGATAGAGATCTAAGAGACTGTCCTTATTATCTATTGGAGAGACTCAGGGCCGCCATCAGGAATTATGGGGCCCGTTACACAGTTTCAGGCATGGGCCCCCTGGAGCAGAGAACCGGGGGGGGGGGGGGGGTGCTGCCGCCTGAAATTGAGAAGCGCCCCCCGCTGCTGCGAATTGAGAAGCGGGGGGACCCTTTACAAAAAAAGAAGAAAAAAAGGGGGGCTCTGGGGACCTCTGGGCCCTTTAAGAAAAAAAAAAATATATATAAAAAAAATATATGTTTATATTTTTTTTAAAAGGGGGGTTGCCATCTGGGGCCCTTTAATTATATATATATATATATATATATATATATATATATATATATATAGGTATATATATATATATATATATATATATATATATATAGGTATATATATATATATATATATATATATATATATATATATATATATATATATATATATATATAAAGAAATTACAAAAAAGGGGGGTTGCCATCCGGGACCTTTGGGCCCTTTAATAAACATAAAAAAAATAAACCTCTGGGCCCTTTAATAAAGAAAAATATATAAAAAAAATAAAATAAACATTTATAAAAAAAGAGGGTTTGCCACATGGGGCCCTGGGGACCTCTGAGCCCTTTGATAATATATATATATATATATATATATATATATATATATATATATATATATATATATATATATATAATGTATAAAAATAAAATAAATACAAAAATATTTAAAAAAAGGTCTTTTTTTAATAAAAAAAAGGGAGGTTGTCATCCGGGGCCCTGGGGATTTCCAGGCCTCAGGGGACCTCTGGACCCCTAAAAAAAAAAATTGGCCCTTTAATAAAAAATAAAATAAAAATATATTAAAAAAAATATATATTTTTTATAAAAAATAAATAAAAAAAAGGGGGTTAAAGGGGTTGCCACCCGGGCCCCTGGGGACCTCCGGGCCCCTTACAGGTGTACTGCCTGTACCCCCTGATGGCGGCCCTGGAGAGACTGCTCCAGATTTGTTGGCTCAGATTTGCTCTTGCATTGGGGTCCCTTAAATTGTAGTTCACTCATCACTGGGCTCAAGAGGGGTTTTCAACATGAAGAGACAGTCGTAGTCAGAGAGTGTCCTCCAATATGCTTTGAACTACATTTGGAGTATTCCAAGGCTCACCCTGTACTCTATGCAAGTTCTTCAAACAATAAATGTAAAAAGACACTTCCTGCCTGGCTCTTGTGTAGAGAGACTGGGAAACTACCATATGCCTGGCTGCTTGTGGCCACTCGGGAATAGACGAATGGCAGGACCCATCAGGGGTCTGTTAGCTATACTTCCTTTTCTGTGAGGATAATGCATACTTTTTATTATTGAATATTTTGGCGTGGAAATTTCCAAGCGTGTTACCAAATTCCTACCATGACCTACCCGATTCCTTTACTGGCCTACCTGATGCCTACATTGGCCTAGCTGATTTCTATACTGACCACTACACTAACCTACCTAACCACTACACTGACCTACCTGATCCCTACACTGACCTACCTGATCACTACACACTGACATACCTGATTCCTACAGTGGCCTACCTGATCCCTACACTGACCTACCTGACCCCTACACTGACCACTACACTGACCTACCTGAATATCATACTGACCTACCTGATTCTTATACTGACCACTACACTGTCCTACCTAACCCCTACACTGACCTATCTGATCCCTGCACTGGCCATTAGTTCACTGATCTACCTGACCATTAGGCCCCTTTCAGACGGACGGCTGTTTTGCCGAAGTAAAAAGCACTACCAATGTTTTGTGAAATTCAAGGCTCCAGGCACTGCGATTAGCTGCATTTGCACATTGCGATTACATGCTTTTACGTTCATTTAATTGCGGCCGCGTTTAGCTGCGGTATTCATTTCCATAGCAACCCCTTTTATTTTTTGGGAATATGATGTGCTTCCTGTTCTTTTTTTTTTTCAACACTGCTATCCGCAGTTGACAAAAAAGACTGCGATTACCTGCGGTTATGTGCATATAGCTGCGCTACATCGCACCTGGACGCATTCAATTCTATTTTTTCTATTCGCACCAAACCGCATGTAACGGAGTCGCACGTAAACGCTGTGTGTGAATGGGGCCATAGGAAAACATTGTGTGCTTTTAGCTGCGTAAGAAAAATAGAAAATCCGTAGCTAAAAGCACCATTCTATCCGTCCGTCTGAAAGGGGCCTTACACTGACCTACCCGACCGTTACACTGACATACCTGATTCCTATACCAACCTAATTGATCCCTACACTGACCTACCTGATTCCTACTTCCTGCACTACTCACACTCCCCCCACCACACATGTACAGTGTAGATCTGTTGATTTTTCTCACCTCTCCATGGCCTCCATGATCATCCATCAGAGCATTACTCTCCTTAGCACCGAATACAGGTCTGGAGTTCTTCCACCCAGCCGCTCCTCAGTATACCCTGCCAGAGCTCCTCCAACAGCCACCGTATGCTCTGCACCGCCCATCCCCCCTCCGCTGTTCTCACACACACGAAGGAGGGGTGGCACCATAGGGATCATGGGGGACACGCTGGGCCACAGGAGTCCCTGGGTGGGGGGTTCTTCAGAGCAATGCCCGGGAGTAGGGACAAGCCTCATTGGTGGTGTAGTTGGGCCGAGGGAGGCATGCTGCACATTGCCCGGCCGAAACACAACACACTTGGGGGGACACAGTAATAATTTTATGCCCCCCCTAAATGTTGTGCCCGGGATGAGAGTATTGGCTGCCCCCCCAGGCTACGCCATGGCAACGTGGGGACAAAACTGGGGACAGACTTGATCCAGGGATGTCTGGTCACCCTAGCAAAGAATCACTTCATAAAGTAATAGTTTAAAACATAGTAAAAAGTCCCCCTGCAAAACAAATTGGTACTGTATATGTCTTTTTAATCAATCAATCAATGTAAACAACAGATGTGAAAAACACTCAGCCTATAGAGTAACTTCTGCTTTATCCCATGCCATGTGGAATATCACTTTACAATATTAGCTAACATAATCCTCCATTCTTTCTTTAGTGGTCACAGCTCCACGTTAATCAGTAACCACAAGTGCCGTTCTCTGAAGTGTACAATTATAGTATTACAGCAGCTATTGAAATAGGTGTGTTAGCTAAGATGTACGTGTTATTAAACTACAATTTTATTTTTTTATCTCACAATAACTTATATCTTTAACCTTCAGTTCCAAAACCTAAATATAACACAGGTGCAGGGCTGCTGTTAGAAATCACTGGGCCTCATACAGCCTACCTAACAGCCCCCCCCCCCTTTCTAGCTAAAAGTGACTGAGGACAGCAGCACAGATTAATGAATAGATAATACTCTGAGGCTTCCGGCTCATTTACAAACTGAAGCATAGTAAACACAGTTTACTATGCTTCAGCAATGAATGGACATAGACGTGATTTGTACCAATCGCTTACTGTGTACATTCATGAATAGAACCAGGCAGTAAATACATTTTTTACCAGTCCCTGCCCCCACTCTCTGTCCTTAAACATCTCCCTTTGTGCTGGCGGTAGGAGAGGAGGGAAGCCAGGAAGGGGGGCAAATGAGGGAGGCCTGTATAAGCAGATGGAAGGGGCGCATGTGCCAGGACCAATCCACCTGCAGTGCAGCCAGAGGGGGAAAAAAGGAAGAAAACTGGTAGCACTGCAGGGGGAGGCAGAAGAGAAACATTGGCTGCAATGAGACAGTACAGCCAGCCTGGGCCCCCCCTATTGAACTAATTGTGCCCAGGCACAGTACAGGAGGGCTGGCTGTACTGCCTTATCCGTGACCCTGCACAGGTGTGGAAATTTTTTTCACATAAAAACAGGACTAGTCTGCAGCAATATATATTTTACCCCAGCCCCCCCTACCCCCCCCTTCCGCTTTCTACCTTTATTTCAATGTTTATCTGAGGTTTTCTGTCTTATATTTGGAGGAAAAAAATAGATCACATGACCTTCTTTGTTTATTTAAGGCTGATATACACTAGATGCACTCCAGTGTGTGTTTTTCTGCATCCAAAACGCATGGCCATGGATCGTGTTTAACATGAATTGCAATGGCCGTTTCTGTATGGAACTCATCTGGAACGTGGCAAAATGCATCAAAATTGCATTGGAATGCACATGTCTTCAATTCTTCTCAATTGAGATGAAGACAAAAAAGAGAGGAAAATACACCAAAACCAAGCATGCAGAAACACATCCAGAACGCAGAAATTGTGGTGTGAACTGGCCCGTTCATCATGTAGTGCACTGGCCTGTTAGGCACATCAAGTGAAACCAGCACATCTCTGCAGTAATGCTTATTCAACAGCAATTGAGTGAGCTCAGCAACACCAAAAGATCAGGAAGCCCATGGAAAACAACGGTGGTGGATGACCAAAGAATTCTTTCCCTGGTGAAGAAAACACCCTTCACAACAGTTGGCCAGATCAAGAACATTCTCCAGGAGGTAGGTGTATGTGTGTCAAAGTCAACAATCAAGAGAAGACTTCGCCAGAGTGAATACAAAGGGTTCACCACAAGATGTAAACCATTGGTGAGCCTCAACAACAGGAAGGCCAAATTAGAGTTTGCCAAACAACATCTAAAAAAGCCTTCACAGTTCTGGAACAACATCCTATGGACAGATGAGACCAAGATCAACTTGTACCAGAGTGATGGGAAGAGAAGAGTATGGAGAAGGAAAGGAACTGCTCATGATCCAAAGCATACCAACAGTGAAGCATGGTGGTGGTAGTGTCATGGCGTGGGCATGTATGGCTGCCAATGGAACTGGTTCTTTTGTATTTATTGATGATGTGACTTCTGACAAAAGCAGCAGGATGAATTCTGAAGTGTTTCGGGCAATATTATCTGCTCATATTTAGCCAAATGATTCAGAACTCATTGGATGGCGCTTCACAGTGCAGATGGACAATGACCCGAAGCATACTGCGAAAGCAGCCAAAGAGTTTGCTTGACAATTCCCTGTTAGTAGCTTTGAAAATTGCCAGAACTGATTTTCAAGATTCATTCCCCCCCCCCCCCTTTCCATTGACCTCTATGGGGTTTGCAATGGTTTCAACAAACAACCTGTGAATGAAACCCAGGCCTCTTTGACCATGCCTAAACACTTTGGGGTAGTTTCAGATAGAATTTACGCCGGCGTATCCATAGATACGCCGCATGAATTCAAATCTGTGCCGGCGTATCTACTTTCTGTATTCAGAAAGCTAGATACGCCGACATTAGCCTAAGATACGACTGGCATAAGTCTCTTACGCCGTCGTATTTAAGGGTGCATTCTCACGCTGGCCGCTAGGTGGCGCTCCCGTAGTTTTCAGCGTAGAGTATGCAAATTACCTACTTACGCCGATTCACAAACGTATGTGCGCCCGGCGGTAGTTTCTTACGTCATTTGCGTAAGTCGTTTTCGTTGTAACGTTGCTCCTGCTATTAGGAGGCGCAGCCAATGTTAAATATGGACGTCGTTCCCGCGTCGAAATTTGAACATTTTACGTCATTTGCGTAACTCGTCCGTGAATGGGGCTGGACGCCATTTACGTTCACGTCGAAACCAATGACGCCCTTGTGACGTCATTTAGCGCAATGCACGTTGGGAAATTTTAGGGACGGCGCATGCGCAGTACGTTCGGCGCGGGAACGTGCCTAATTTAAATGATCCACGCCCTCTACCCAGATCATTTGAATTAGGCGGGCTTGCGCCGGGGGATTTACGCTACGCTGCCGCAACTTTACAGGCAAGTGCTTTGTGAATCAAGCACTTGCCCGTAAAACTTGCGGCGGCGTAATGTAAATGTCATATGTTACGCCGCCGCAGATTTGCCCGATTCTGCGTGAATCTGGGCCAGTATAAATAACTCTTGATGTATGATTGTTCTTGCTAAATGTTTTATTAATATAGGATAGGCTCAGACTTAATACCATGAACAATTTGTAACAATAAAATCACACAAGTTTAGTTATTTTGTCCCATTGGTACCTTTAGAATAAATATAATGTATGCTAGCATTTTCCAACATAATTTTCAAGTTGATTTACAGCACTACTTTATATCTGTTTAATTTGCCAACCTAATTTAATTATAGCTTTTTATCATATAAATATACATATATCTCAATAAACAAAATGTTTCACTTGTATTACACTTTATATTTCATGAAATACAGGAGGCGATGGGTAATCTTTCAAATAAGTTCAGGTGACAACTGTCAAATCAAGGATTTTCCCTCATGTTATTATTTTTTCCCTCATTTTCTGTATGTCTCCAATAGGATGCAGACAGCAAAAAATAATAAATAAATAAAATAAAAACAATTCAAGGGACTGATTGGAATTTTTTTTTAAACAAGTCATTGAATGTACTGAAAATTGTAATACAAACCATCCTACAAACAATAGTTTTAAAATTTACTAGTGATGTACGGCCAGCTATAAGGGCAATGTACACTTACTGTGCAGCCCCTACTACAAGTGCAAAGTGAACTTGAAATTGCACTGAAAGTGCACTTGGCAGCGCAATCACTGTAGATCTGAGGGGGACATGTAAGGAAAACAAAAAACAGTATTTTAGCTTGCACATGATTGGATGATAAAATCAGCAGAGCTTCCCCTCATTTCAGATCTTCCCCTCAGATTTACGACTGCACTTCCAAGTGCACTTTCAGTGCAATTTCAAGCGCATTTTGCACATATAGGGCCAGATTCACGTACAGGCACCTATCTTTAGGCAGGCGTAGCGTATCTCAGAAATGCTACGCCGCCGTAACTTAGAAAGGCGAGTACTGTATTCACAAAGAAGTTGCGCCTTTAGTTACGGCGGCGTAGCGTATATCGGACGGCGTAAGCCCGCCTAATTCAAAAGAGGCTGGTTGGGGGCGTGTTCTATGCTAACTAATCGTGACCCTACGTATTTGACGTTTCTTACGAACGGCGCATGCGCCGTCCGTGAACGAATCCCAGTGTGCATGCTCCAAATTACGCCGCAAATAGTCAATGCTTTAGACGTGAACGTAACATACGCACAGCCCTATTCGCTAACGACTTACGCAAACAACGTAAAATGTAAAAAATTTGACGGTGGCCCGACGTCCATACTTAACATTGGCTACGCCTCATATAGCAGGGGTAACTTTACACTGGAAAAAGCCTTACGTAAACGACGTAAAAAATGCACCGGGAGTACGTACGTTTGTGAATCGACGTATCTACCTAATTTGCATATTCCTCGCGTAAATCTACAGAAGCGCCACCTAGCGGCCAGCGTAAATATGCAACTAAGATACGACGGCGTAAGAAGCTTACGCCAGTCGGATCTTAGCAAAATTTCGGCGTATCTTGTTTTCTGAATACAGAAAAAAGATACGCCAGAGCATCCTAGAAGTTACGTGGCGTATCAATAGATACGCCAGCGTAACTTCTTTCTGAATCCGGCCCAAAGTTTGCACTTGTAGTGCAAAGTGGATTTGCCTTTAGTAAATAACCCCCATTATGATCTTTTTTATTTTTTCCCCCCACTCATCCTGTGGGAGCCATCTTGCTTGACTCCTCAGCAACCTGTCTTCAGTGCATGTGCATTTGCCTCTCAGTGATCAGCTTCAAGAGCATGTGCATTAACCTCCAAATGATGAGTTTACAGTGTGTGTGCATTGTCCTTGCAGTGACCTGTAATCAGTGTATAAGCATTAACTCCTTAAGCCTTGTACACACAACTAATTTTCTTTTGTTCAACAAAGGAAAAGGAAAACTGACAGCTCAGGTCGGATTCACTGTACTAACAATTTGATGTTAGTACAGCGACCTCCTCTGCTGTGCTATTGTGTTCTCACAGGAGGACGGCCCCCCTGCCAGAACACTCCAGTCAACGCTCTCATTGCCATTAGCTGAGACCGCTGATTGGGAGCAGGTTGGTAGACCTTTTTCAGTCATGAGCCTCTGTCGGACTGGCTTAAGTTCCTGAACCAAGTGACCACCTGAATCGCCTTTTGGACACTTTAAGCATCTGTGAACCTACCTTCTAAGCCTAAGGAAGGTGAAATTGTGCCAGACTTCTCATTAAAAGGACTAAGAATCATTCGTCTGGATTGAAAATAAAAGTCTAGTGTAGCGCCCTTCTACTTTCATAGCTAGTGCTGCTTTAAATTTAGAGGGTGGTCAGAGATTTAGTTGCCTCTGACCGTGTTATTTTTGTAAAATTTGGGCCTCTGTTCCAGCCATGGCTGTACTGTGAGTGACCACTATTGCTGCCTGGGGTGCCTGTACCACCCCAGGCCAAGGGTGGCAGCAGTCGAGTCAGGGCGTATTGGGTGTTATTCTTTGGCAGCCAATCAGTGGGGGTTGATCGCCTCGCTGTGCATGCTGGGGGAGATTACTCAAGAGACAGACATCATTGGTTCACGGTCGTCGATCCCAACACCCCCCCCCCCCCCGTGTGTGCCCCTCATGGCCGGGTGTGTGTGTTCAAGTGTTCCTGGCTCCGGGACCACGTTGGTCCAGGGTTGTAATCTACCTTGTAGGCCCAGTAGTCAGACTGGGTTTGCAGTTGCAGAGTGGTCCTGTGCTGTCCGTCCTGAGGGAGGAAGCCGCCCGATGAAGAACCTGTATGGGGGAATACCGAGCACGAGGCTGGTATCTCAGAAAAGGCCTTAGACTTCATCAAAGGACGCATCATTACTGAGAGGCTGGATGATGGTCGCCTGTTAGTTCTGAATTGACCAAAGTTTATTCAAGAGAGATCCAGGTGCTTAATACTGAGTTGAGAAGGATTCTGGATTGAAAATATCTCCATCTTTGGGATGGTCTGTGGCAGAGACTTTGCTTTGAGGTTGTATGTCGGCAACCTGTCAGTAGGTAACCTGAGGGAAATACTACCTGAGGAAGATCCAGGCAAGGAAAAGTCTACTGAGGAAAATAGTCTCCATAATCTAAGTTCTGAGGTCAGGTCTGTGGCAGAGACCTGTTCCCTTAAGGTTCTGTGTGACACTCTGGCTGCTAGGCTCGTGAGAGAGGCCTATCCAGGTGCACAATACCCACTCTGGCTAGAGTGGCGACGAAAGTTTATCGCTGGAAGCAGGACTGTTTCCGAACAAAGTTATAAGCCTGAACCTACTACTTACTATTCTTCCTACCTCTTCTACTACTATTACTTTTATTATTGTACCCCGTTGGGTAATAAAGCACAGAAAAAGACACCTAAAGTGTGGACATTGCAGTTCTTCTCAGCTCTCATCATACACCCTAGACGGTGGAGGAATAGAGGTAACATGCCACCCAAAACTAACCAGCAGCTCCTTCGGGGGTAGTGCTACTAGTATAGGACTTTAGGATGGCACTGGATAACCTACCTATTCAACACCACTCACACTCATAGTAGCCACCTGATAAATATTTCTAATAAGCGACTGGGAGTGCCCTGGGAAAATAAAAAGGAGATATTTCTAAATATCAAAGACTTGTTGAATGATTATTCCCGACAACCTGGAGCTATTAGATAGTCAGAGTGACTGTGTGATTGTGTGTAGCTGCGATCCCTCTTTTAATGACTACGTTGTCTTTTTAATTAATCTGTAAGGTATATACGCAGTCTTTTTTTCTAAATGATGGTGTGTGTTTTTAATAAATCTACTTAATTACCCATAGTGCTGAATGTATCAAAAAAGAGGGAAATTCCCCCAAGAAGGCCACTGCTACAGGCAGTGGCCTTCTTGGGGGAATTTCCCTCTTTTTTGATACATGCATTTTTCAGGTTGCATGGACTGCACCTTATGGTAAACCCATGAGGCGAAAGGTTGAGAAATGACATAACTTTTGAATCTACTAAATTATATAAGTAATTATATTTTGCGGTTAATCCAGGCATTCACAATATTTTTTCTTCTGTCGGACTGGCTGCCATAAACATGAGCCGAATGTTGGATGGATGGCCGCACTCCAAAAAACGTACAGGTTGTCTTTTATTAAATGAACAGCAAATACATCACCAGATCAAAACAACAGGAACAGGGGAACAGCCGACGTTTCGCACATAATTTGTGCTTATTCATGGCCATGAATAAGCACTGATTTTTATTAAATAAATGTCAGATATTTTGTATCAGATAGATAGTCACAAGACTTATACTAAATGTGCTGCTCTTAGCATGCAATGCAAAAAATACAAAAGGAGACATGGCAGATATACATGATAAAATGGATCAATTAGACAACATATATGAGGTATAAACAGGTGACTATTGGCATCTAGTGGCACTCTACGCGTTTCCTGGCATTTCAGCCAATCATCAGTGTTTTAAAGCAGTATACTGGAAATAAAAATAAAAATAAACAGGAATAAATGATAATGCATTGAAAATGGGGAGGTACAGGGACTATGTCCCAACAAGATGGGAACAGTAAGGAGACTTACTAATAACCTCAAGACCAGTCTGGTATCTGCCAAGGAGAAAAGGGGGTTTCAGGCATGATGTCTCCCCCGGGGTTGAGATGGGGGCATCCAACAAGGGCGAGAAACAGCAGCCTGATCCAAATTGCTATGTGTGCACATAAAGTGCATAGTGTTCCTAAAACAGGTGTAACAAAAAATAAAAAAATAAATATAAAAAAAAATGAAGTGAGGATATCAATGTGTTCCCATAAGGGGAATGTGCAGGGAAATGTGTAAGGAACAAAGCCAAACAAGGGAGGAAAAACATACCAAAAAATGGTAACTAAGCTCCCAGCAATGAGGATGACCTGTGTAGGATCAAGTGTGTGGTTCCTTGTGGTTGAATCAGGCTAATGAACAAACGGCTGCTCCAAGGCTACTATATATCCCCATCCCTGGGGAAAGCCCCCACTTAAATACTTACCTGAGTGTGATCCCCATCCAGCGCTGTGCCCGTTTGCAGCAGTGCTGCTCTTTTCTCACTTTTACCCATAGGAGGCTCTGCAGCAGTGAGATCGATTGATTCCAGTGGCTGTCAATCAAATCCTGTGAGCAGAGAGCGGAGGATCGGGCTGAGCTGCACTGTGTGTGTCAATGGACACACACAATGCTGCTTGAGACTAAGCCCCCAGGAGTGCCGCTATAGCAAAAGGCTTGCTATGGGGGCACTGGGAGGAAAGGAGAAGCCAAGACCACCAGCTGGGTACCCGCTGAAAAAAACTCAATGGCCCGGATTCACAGACAGCGGCGCATATTTATGCCGCCGTAGCGTATCTCCTTTACGCTAGGCCGACGCAGCACAGAGAGGCAAGCATGGAATTCACAAAGCACTTCCTCCCAAAACTGCGCTGGGTTTCCTAGGCGTTTCCTAGGCGTAAGCCGGCGTAGGTGGAAGTGGGCGTGAGCCATGCAAATGAGGCTTGACCCCATGCAAATGATGGGCTGAGCGCTAGACAGATACGTATAACGAACGGCGCATGCACCGTCCCGTGGACGTATCTCAGTGCGCATTCTCACAATCACGTCGGAACAACTGCCTAAGATATGCCTAAAATACGCCGGATTACTGCCTACGGTGTGAACGTAACCTACGCCTAGTCATATTCACGTCCAACGTAAACTACGTAAAATACGCCTGCTGAGAAAGAAAAACAAATCTTTCAGAAGTGTAAAGCCTGACAGCCCGCATCTAACATCTCTGTAACCCTTAAGCTGGCCATACATGGATTGAAACTCAGCCGGTTCAGCAGGAACCTGTTGAAAAAAGCCACTAGATGGGTGCTGCAGGCTACAGACTGCAGTGCTGATCTTTGTATTCTGACGGTGTGGGAGTCTCCTCGCTGTCGGAATACAATGACAAAGCAGGGAGGATTCCCCCATCCACCTTGAATGTGTGGATGGGGGAATCGGGTCAGCTTTTTTCATTCAACCTGCTGATTGAACAAAAAAAAAAAAATGACCCATTTAGGATGCACTTGTGTTTGCTATGTATCACTTATAGATGTTAACAGTGAAGATGCCTCCAGTGCAAAGTAGAATAAAAAAAACATTGTTTGGATATAAAAAAAATCCCTACATATTACTAAAAATTTCTTATATACAATATCCTAAATTAGAATGTATGTAACACTATGGAGTTGATTTACTAAAACCGGAAAGTGCAAAATCTGGTGCCGCTGTCCATGGTAGCCAATCAGCTTCTAACTTCAGCTTGTTTAATTAACCACTTCAATACTGGCCACTTTCACCCCATTCCTATCCAGGCCTATTTTCAGCTTTCAGTGCTGTCACACTTGAATGGCAATTGCGCGGACATGCAACATTGTACCCATACAACATTTTTATAATTTTTTTGAGACAGATAGTGCTTTCTTTTAGTGGTACGTAATAACCACTGTGTTTTAATTTTTTACCAAACAGAAGAAAAAATACTGAAAATCTTGAACATGAAAAAAAAACATTTTCCTAGTTTCTGTTAGAAAATTTAGCAAATATGTCATTTTTCTTCTTCACTGATGTGCGCTAATATGGCTGCACTAATGAAGCTGTACTGATGGGACTGCACTGATGAAGCGGCACTTATGGGCACTGATGAGGCATCACTGATGGGCACTGATAAGCTGCACTGATGGTCACTGATGAGGAGGCACTGATGGACACTGATAGGTAGGGTTGCCACCTCATCCCTTTAAAACAGAACAAATATTAATTACACAGGTTCTGTGGCTAATTAAGGTGGTAATTAGACTCATTTGGTGCCTTACCTTCATTAAATTAGCCTCAGAACCTGTGTAATTCATATGTGTTCAGTTTTAAAGGGATTAGGTGGCAACCCTACTGATAGGTGGCACTGATGGGCACTGATAGGCTGCATTGATAAGCTGCATTATTAAGCTGCATTGATAAGCTGCACTGATGGGCACTGATAAGCTACACTGATGGGGCTGCACTGATTATCAGGGCACTGATTATCAGTGTAAAAAATGTACAGAGAGCTGTGCCGGTTATCGGACGTGAGGCACGTGAGGAAAGGATTGGCGATAACTGGCAAGTCTGTTTACATGTGATCATCTGTAATTGGACACAGCTGATAACGCGGTAATAGGCTGGTGTGCTTGTCCCTTTACCATAATCTGTGATCAACTGTGTCCAAAGGACACAGAGGTCACATGCCCTAGGGGACGGGGTTCTGGGAGGAGGTCCATGGTCAACCTCAGATCTAGAGAGTTGCGCTGTAGCTGTTTTTCGGCTATAGCGCGGTACTAAAGTGGTTAAGCATTGGCAAAAACATCTGGAAGCTGATTGGTCTCTATGCATAGATGCACCAGATTTTGCACCCCCCAGTTTTACTAAATCAACCCCTATGTTTGAACTTCAGATTTTGATTAAGATGCGTCACAAAACTAGCAGGTTTTACTGCAAAGACCCTTCATTCCATTCGTATGTGTCGCTGGCTGCCATATTATTTTCCTTCAGTGACACATATGTGTAACCAAATCTCTGCGATTACAGTCTTCCAGCACACTGGGAAGGATAACACGTTGCATGCCAAAATGAATGAAAGCTGTGTGCATTTATTTAACCTTATTCTAAATGTATTTATCTTTCATTGTACAGTCAACAATAGGTTGTCTGCCTCATGAACACACCACAATTACAGGTGTAAACAGTGCTTTATGGGACAGCTGTACAACGGCCAGGTCAAATCTCACATATCTAATATACTGGAAACTCTAGATAGCACTTCTAAAGACAAAGGACAATGTTACTGAAAAGCAGATATAATGTGTTTTTGCACTGTTGCTTTGCAGTATTGTAGTTCTGGATTCAAATTGCTTCCTTTAAAGATACTGGCCCAGATTCAAGTAGAATTGCGCAATATTTGCGGGGGAGCAGGGCAACGATTTTGCCCTGCAAATATTTTGCGCTTCCCTTGATTCACGGAGCAGTAGCTCCGTGAATTGCGAGGGCGCGCCGGCAAATTTGCCGGCGTAAGCGCGCGCAAGTTAAATGATCCCGCCGGGGGCAGGAATCATTTAAATTAGGCGCGCTCCCGCGCCGAGCGTACAGCACATGCTCCGTCGGGAAACTTTCCCGACGTGCATTGCGGCAAATGAGGTCGCAAGGACGTCATTTGCTTCTAAGTGAACGTGAATGGCGTCCAGCGCCATTCACGTTTCACTTACGCAAACGCCGTGAAGGCGCGAGAAGGCCGGCTATACTTTAGCATTGGCTGCCCCTACTATGCGCTCCCGCGCAAGCTTGTGAATCAGTGGTAGTATGCAATTTGCATACTACACGCTGATACACAGTGGGAGCGCCCCCTAGCGGCCCCCGCAAGAATGCAGCCTAAAATCTGCGAGGCATAAGAGCCTTATGCCGCGCAGATTTTAGCCTGCAGTTAGTGTAACGAGGTTCCTGAATCAGGAGCACTCGTTACACCGGAGCAAGTAAGCACTTGCGCTGCGTAACCTATGGTTGCGCGCAGGGGCGTCGTTAGGGCGGGGCTTGGTAGGCTGAAGCCCCGAATGGTACCCCGAAAAGCCCCGAGTCTCGGCCGTTTAATGTAACATTATTAGCCCCGAATCGGCGGGCCACGGAAAACTGTAAGTGCAGACAGTGCTGCTTGTCACTGTCTGTGCTATGCGAGTGCGACGGACGCATCCATCGACATCACGGTCCCGCCCGCGATCCCAGGATTGGCCAGTGTGAGATGTCCATCATAGGCACGCTGTGCTGTTATGATGGACTTCACAGTGGACAAATCCGCAGCCGGGACGTGATGACGCGTCACGTCACGCATGGCCGGACCCATAGGCACTGCCTGCATGCTCAGAAGGCGGCAATTACAATGCCGCCCGGCGCGCCATGATGCGGCTCTCCTCCTCGGCTCCTGACAGCGCTGCCTGCACCCCACATCCCAGCTCGCCTCATCGCTGATCGGCTCTCCTTTCCTCCTCGGCTCCCGAACCTCCTCGAGTCCTGGCTGCATCTGTACCACGAGGTAGGTCACCCAGTGATTGTGTATGCAGGTCAGTGTAGACAGGTCAGTGTAGTGGAGTCAGGTCACAGGTCAGTGTAGTGGAGTCAGGTCACAGGTCAGTGTAGTGGAGTCAGGTCACAGGTCAGTGTAGTGGAGTCAGGTCACAGGTCAGTGTAGTGGAGTCTGGTCACTGGTCAGTGTAGTGGAGTCTGGTCACTGGTCAGTGTAGTGGAGTCTGGTCACTGGTCAGTGTAGTGGAGTCTGGTCAGTGTAGTGGAGTCTGGTCACTGGTCAGTGTAGTGGAGTCTGGTCACTGGTCAGTGTAGTGGAGTCTGGTCACTGGTCAGTGTAGTGGAGTCAGGTCACAGGTCAGTGTAGTGGAGTCAGGTCACAGGTCAGTGGAGTCAGGTCACAGGTCAGTGGAGTCAGGTCACAGGTCAGTGGAGTCAGGTCACAGGTCAGTGGAGTGGAGTCTGGTCACTGGTCAGTGTAGTGGAGTCTGGTCACTGGTCAGTGTAGTGGAGTCTGGTCACTGGTCAGTGTAGTGGAGTCTGGTCACTGGTCAGTGTAGTGGAGTCTCGTCACTGGTCAGTGTAGTGGAGTCTGGTCACTGGTCAGTGTAGTGGAGTCTGGTCACTGGTCAGTGTAGTGGAGTCTGGTCACTGGTCAGTGTAGTGGAGTCTGGTCACTGGTCAGTGTAGTGGAGTCAGGTCACTGTAGTGGAGTCAGGTCACTGTAGTGGAGTCAGGTCACTGGTCAGTGTAGTGGAGTCTGGTCACTGACCAGTGTAGTGGAGTCTGGTCACTGGTCAGTGTAGTGGAGTCTGGTCACTGGTCAGTGTATGCAGGTTATGTCAGTGTGTACTGACACACACACACTCACTTAGGTCAGGTTATGTGTCAGGTAGGTCACCCTGCGACCGCGCTACAACCCCCCCCCCAGGTGGCGGCTTG
Source organism: Rana temporaria (assembly GCF_905171775.1). Classification (NCBI taxonomy): domain Eukaryota; kingdom Metazoa; phylum Chordata; class Amphibia; order Anura; family Ranidae; genus Rana; species Rana temporaria. Next base: position 333,603,933 of record NC_053490.1, on the reverse strand, counting down.
GCTTCGGGCTGAAGCCCCTGGTCTTTTTGCCACCTAGCAACGCCCCTGGTTGCGCGGGCGCAAGTGCTTCTTGAATCTGGGCCACTATCTGTATGGAGTCTGTATTTTATCCAAATGTTAGCATGGCTTCTGATATATATAGATTTAGATATATACTTTCTGCAAAATATTGCCAATGGCCAGGGCCGCCATCAGGGGGGTACAGGCAGTACACCTGTAAGGGGTCCGGAGGTTCCCAGGGGCCCGGAGGCCCACATGGCCCCAGATGACAACCCCCCCTTTTTTTTATTTATTTTTTATAAAAAAAATATATATTTTTTTAAATATATTTTTATTTTATTTTTTATTAAAGGGACATTTTATTTATTTATTTTTTTAGGGGTCCGGAGGTTTTCCAGGGGCCCGGAGGCCCACAGGGCCCCAGATGGCAACCCCCCTTTTTTTTATTTATTTTTTATTAAAAAATATATATTTTTTTTAATATAATTTTATTTTTTTATTAAAGGGCCAATTTTTTTTTTTTAGGGGTCCGGAGGTCCCCAGGGCCCCGGATGAAAACCCCCCTTTTTTATAAAAAAATAAATATTTTTTTTATATATGTTTATTTATTTTTTTATATATTTTTTTTATTAATTTTTTATCAAAGGGCCCAGAGGTTTCTTTTTTTATTATTATTAAAGGGCCCAGAGGTCCCCAGGGCCCCAGATGGCAACCCCCCTTTTTAAAAAAAAAATATGTTTTTTATTTATTTTTATTAAAGGGCCCAGAGGTCCCCAGGGCCCGGATGGCTACCCCCCTTTTTTTATATGTATTTTTCTTTATTTCTTTTTTTTTTGTAAAGGCCCCCCCCCCTGCTTCTCAATTCACGGCACCCCCCCTTCTCAATTTCAGGCGGGGCAGCACCCCCCCCCCCGTTCTCTGCTCCAGGAGGGCCCATACCTGAAGCTGTGTAAGGGGCCCCATAATTCCTGATGGTGGCCCTGCCAATGGCACCCCAGCACACTGTACTGCAACGGCAAAACTCAGGGTGGTGTAAAGGAAAGGTGTAAAGGAAAACGTTTTTTTACCTTAATGCATTCTATGCATTAAGGTGAAAAAACTTCAGAGTATACCGGCCCCCCGTTATACTTACCTGACCCCTCGAAAGTCCTGTGCTCGGCCCCGACATCCTGTTCGCCGCTCAGCCTGGCCGCTGATTGGCTAGAGCGAATGGATTGAAAGCAGCGCAGCCATTGGCTGGCGCTGCTGTCAATCACATCCAGTGACGCGGCGCACCGAGGGGCGGGGCCGAGTGATACAGTGAGCGGCTATTACAACCCCTTTAAACTAGTCTAGCGTAAAGCCAGGTAGACACAGGTCAAATGTCAAGACAATGGGCGGTTAAAAAAAGAGAAAACCCATTCGGCCCATGTGTTTGTCAGTCTGGAAAACCAGCATCCGACGACTCTCGATCAGCGTTCTCAGTCAATGCCAGAGACCGCTGATCAGAGTGTTCTAGAGGGGGGGCACCCCCCTGTCAGAACACAATATCTCAGTAGGGGGAGATCGCTGTACTAACCTTGCATGGTACATTAGTACGGCGGCCCTGACTGGAACTGACAGTTTTTTTCCTTCAACCCAAAATAAAACGAATAGTGTGTACCTGCCTTTATGCACCCCAATGTAACTGGGGCCTTAATATTATTCATTTAGCTAATAAATAGCTTTGACATATTCCATAGCACTGTACTAAGTACAAGTTACAACAAAGATAATATTCTTGGGTGGGGGAAAAATCATGTTGGCATGGGCATGGGCGTCCGCTGAACTTTTTTCAGGGGGGGGCATCATTTTAAAGTCATCAGTGCTCGGTCCCTTTTTGACAATGTCACAAAGAAGAGGGGCTTAGTCATTATCGCATAAAGCGCAGGCATGCAAAGGTTTGAGAAACCTGATGCAAAAGCTTAATAGAAGGATCAAGCTGCCATTGTCTGATTATATAATCACGCACGAGAATAAAAAGTTAATTAATTAATCTGTGACCAGTAAAATCATTCATCAGTGACAGTGGCCAGTAAAATCATTTATCAGTGACCCGTGACCAGTAAATTAATTCATCAGTGACCAGTAAAATCATTCGACAGTGACCAGTAAAATCATTCATCAATGACCAGTAAAATCATTCATCAGTGACCAGTAAAATCATTCATCAGTGACCCGTGGCCAGTAAATTAATTCATCAGTGACCAGTAAAATCATTTGACAGTGACCAGTAAAATCATTCATCAATGACCAGTAAAATCATTCATCAGTGACCAGTAAAATCATTCATCAGTGACCCGTGGCCAGTAAATTAATTCATCAGTGACCAGTAAAATCATTTGACAGTGACCAGTAAAATCATTTGACAGTGACCAGTAAAATCATTCATCAATGACCAGTAAAATCATTCATCAGTGACCAGTAAAATCATTCATCAGTGACCCGTGACCAGTAAATTAATTCATCAGTGACCAGTAAAATCATTCATCAGTGACCATTATTAGTGCAGGACATTAATACATGAGTTACTATGACCAGTGCAAGACATTTATCCACCCCCCCCCCCCCTGGCCGCATATTACAAAAATCAGTCATTACAGTTAATAATCTTCAGACTGCATCATTCCGTATGGCATCAGTTGGAAGATTTTTTTAATATACAGCATGGCGGCGGGGGGGGGGGGGGGATAAATGTCCTGCACTGGTCATAGTAACTCGTATTAATGTCCTGCACTGACATTAATACATGAGTTACTATGACCACTGACCAGTGCACCCTCCTGGCATTTTAAGGGTATATATACAAAGAAAAATGTAAAGGTTTTTGTTGCCAATCCCCTTAAAGTGCTAGTTGTTTGGCTGTCTCTGGTGGCTTTCCAGCCAAGAAACTAGTATTTTCAGAAGGGAAGTCAGTAAAACCAGGCTGGCTTTGCAGTGCAGTAATGCAACACACATTTTGGCGCACTTTGTACGTATTAAAGTGGAGGTTCCCTTAAAAATAAACTTTTAACATTGCATTTATGAGATGACAATTAGAATCGGCATTTTTTTAAAAAAAAATACGTCCGTACATACCGTTTCCTATATGTGTTCTCACCGCCGCTTCCGGGTATGATGGTCGGGGCTGGGCGTTCCTAATTGATTGACAGGCATCAGACCGACGCATACAGCGCGTCACAAGATACCGAAAGAAGCCGAACGTCGGTGCGGCTCTATACGGCGCCTGCACACCGACGTTCGGCTGCTTTCGGCATCTCGTGACGCGCTGTATGCGTCGGTCTGATGCCTGTCAATCAATTAGGAGCGCCCAGTCCCGACCATCATACCCGGAAGTGGCGGTGAGAACACATATAGGAAACGGTATGTACGTATTTTTTTTAAAAAAAACAGCCGATTATAATAGTAATTAATCTCATAAATGCAATGTTAAAAGATTATTTTTAGGGGAACCTCCACTTTAATGTTTGCACTGACATTTTTTGTAATGGCTACCCAATGCACTAAAGGAACACACTGACCTGCTGCATGGTAATACACTTGGTTGGCAATTAACTATACACTTTGATTTGTACTATATTCGAGTAGAGCCACTGAGCCATTTTACAAGTGTGTGCACAGTGCACATGTGTTAAACTTGCCTAAACAGCGGCGCTCCGGGCACTGGCTCCTCTTGGTACAGCAGAGTCCTCCCATCAGTCTCACGATGATCCCCGACCCCTCCCAGCGTGAGTGACGTCACGCCGCCAGAACGAGCACTGGGCTAGACTGTAAAGTTAGGGGGAGTGAGTGGCTCAGCAATCATCTTCATCTATTGGCTGGCCGGAAAACAAGGGGCGGGAGCGGAGCGGAACACAGACTGGCTGACTTGATATGCCGGCCGCGGCGCTGACTGACATACATAAGAGAGAGAGACACACACAGTGACAATCGGCGGCGCAGGTGCGAGAGGCAGCCGCAGCTAAATTTGTGACACTGACGCTAACATACATAAGAGAGAGAGACACACAGTGCGGGAGGCGTAAATGACAGTGTGACAGACACTGATTCCAGGGGGGGGCGAACGCCCTAGCTTGCCCTATGGAGCGGACGCCCATGGGTATGGGTGCCCCCTGTTAATTGTGTATACCACTTTTAAAATTTACCTACATCAATTTTGTGCTCTGAACACTTTGAATTATCTTTATCTGTCATTTTTTTAACCACTGAATGACTGCTATAGAGCGGACCCCAAATGCCGGGAGGACGTCAATAGACGTCCTCCCCTTTGCGCGCTCAGGGGCGTGAGCTGCACACGCTGTAATCACGCTGAAAGCGTGAGGAGAAAAAAAAGCCGATCACCGGACGCAGGGATGGGGGGCGGCCATAGATAGGGGGACCACCGCCCATGCGCCCTTAATGGATGGGCCGCCCCTGTGTATGTCGTTACTTCCTGCTCATCAGCTAAGTCAGGGGCTGGCAATATACAGTATATGTCATATTTTGTGAGTACCAGTCACCAGACTTACCAGCAAGCTGAAGTGGCTTGGTCCCAGCCAATGGGATGAGAAGATGAGAGGAGAAGCAGGTGATTTTTTAAATAATGTTACAAATTTGGCAACATAGATGCAATAACGTGTTAGTGCAGCATGACTGTGGCTCAATGGCATTAATTATACTGCTAAGAAATCCATGCACTACATTTAAAGAAGCCATTTTTTTTATTGCAAATTCTAATTAATCAACTTAAACTGGACAATGAACTCTGTTCAAGCAATGCTATAAAAGGACTAATAACCCATATTTAGGGCCGACTGATAGAAGGGTACCTTCCTTGCACTGATCATATAGTTGAGTAATATTGATGCAATCACTGATGACCAATGGCTTGATATACTTGGGAAGATTCCACTCAGGCACACTCAAATGATTACACAATTACAATTGCTCTATAATACATATCTTACCCTGAAAGGCTCTTTAAGGCAAAACTCAGATGGTGAAATCTAACCCACTATGTTCTAAATGTCACTTGTTCACATCCTCTACCCTCTTTTTTGGGGTTTCTGGAGGAAAGGGGTTGTAAAGGAACATTTTTTTTTGCTGAAATGACTGTTTACAGGGTATAGAGACATAATAGTTAACTGATTCCTTTTAAAATTTATTAAAAATAGATAAAAAATCAATCATATAATGTACCTCTAGTTTCGTTTTAGCATCTAGTTTCGTTTTTTGCATCTAGTTTCGTTTTTGCATGTTATCCTGCCTCTGTGCATGTACAGAGCCATAGAGCAGTGATGGTTTGGAAAATGAAACTAGAATCTCCTAGTACTGTGGTCTTTAGGAAACAGACAACCAGGAAGTGTCCAGAACAGAGAAGAATTACAGCAACATCAGAGCAAAAACGAACAATGAGGACATGAAACCAGGACTGCAGTAAGGTAAAGGAAGCTATTTAACATTAAAAAAAAAATTCCTTTAGTGACCCTTTAACTTCTACCGAAATAAAAATCTGTGGATTTTTAGCACAGTACAAGATCAGAAAGGTCCAGTGGTATCGGACTTAAAGTAGAACTATAGGCAAAACGTTTTTTTCTGAATAGGGCAAAGGAGGGTTATAACCCCTGTCAGATTTTTTTACGCAATCTGTGTCCCTTTCCTTCCTACCCCATAGCCAAACAGGAAGTGAGAGGAAATCCCTGCAAAGTAAGGTAATTCCTTGGGAACCCCCAGGTCACCAGAACTAGTGTCTCCATTGGAAGATTTCCACTCTATTACTTTTCTGGGGACAACCCAAAATTTGGGATTTTCTTTTACTTTCACTTTTAATGATAAAGGTAAACAGGACAAAAAGAAAGGCTGAATCGCATTAATGGGGGCAGAGACAGCACTACAAACTGACAAGCGTTCTAAAATCTCTGCACTCTATCCAAAACAAAAAAATTTTTTTTGCCTTTAGTTATACTTTAAATATTATGGGCCAGATCCACGTAGCGCATCGTAATTTTAGGCAGGCGTAGCGTATCGTAGTAACGATACGCCGCCGCAACTTTGAGAGGCAAGTGCTGTATTCACAAAGCACTTGCCTCTAAAGTTACGGCGGCGTAGCGTAAATCTGCCGGCGTAAGGGCGCGGAATTCAAATGATAAAGATGTGGGTGTGTTTTATGTTAATTCTACTTGACCCCACGTAAATGACGTATTTTTTGAACGGCGCATGCGCCATTCGTGGGGGTATCCCAGTGCGCATGCTCCAAATTAACCCGCAGCAAGCCAATGCTTTAGACGTGAACGTAATTCTACGCAAAGCCCTATTCGCGAATGTTTTACGCAAACAACGTAAAATACGACGCTGGCCCGACGTCCATACTTAACATTGCGTACGCCTCATAGAGCAGGGGTAACTATACGCCGAAAAAATCCTTACGGAAACGACGTAAAAAAATGCGCCGGCCGGACGTACGTTCGTGGATCGCCGTATCTAGCTCATTTGCATTTTCTACGTGGAAATTAACGGAAGCGCCACCTAGCGGCCATCTTAAATATGCACCTAAGATCCGACGGCGTACTAAGACGTACGCCAGTCGGATTGGGCCCAGCTTCAGGCGTATCTTTTTTTGTGGATACAAAACAAAGATACGCCGGAGCATCCTAGAAGTTACGCGGCGTATCAATAGATACGCCAACGTAACTTCTTCGTGGATCTGGCCCTCTGTTGATACTTGTCAAATCAGCTTTAAATGGGCAGTGGTCCAGGTACAGTATTGTAGTTCAGGAAGAAGTGCTGGGTACTTGCTATGTAATTTACAAGGCAATACTATGTGCTTAATTGATAAATATAAACTTGAAATTCATGATGGATTTTGTTTAAATCCTTAATCCTTAATTACAATGTGCTTCTTTTCATACTGTCCGTGTGTATGCATCTCTATCATTTATTTTACCCAATAGGAGCAATACTAGTACAGATTCTAATTTTCCATTTGAAGAGAGAGTGGACATCTATGGTGCACAGCTTTGTGTTAGCATTAGTAGTAGTTTAGCGGTAGCTGTCCTCCGGTAATACAGTCCCAGGCCTAGTATTACTGTATAAATACCCACTGCTACATCGTCCTATTATAGTGGTATTGAATAAAATCGACTAAATAGTTTTTATTCATTACTTACCGCAGGCCCGGATTTACTCCCTTTGCCGCCCCAAGGCCGGGTCCTTCAATGCCGCCTGCGCAGTGCAGGGGGGAAATTATCCGCCAGGGGAAATTACATCTCACCTCCTCTTCCCTCTGTTTTCTCTCCTCTCACCATCCGTGACATGACAGGGGGGAACTCCCGAAATGAAAGAGAAAGTGTCCTCTCCTCTCAGCCGCAGTGCCGCCCCTGCACCCACTGCCACCCCGAGGCCTGGCCTTGTTGGCCTTGTCTGGAATCCGGCCCTGCCTGTAAACAATCTAAACGATAAATTACAACATCAAGAACTGTGTTTGTTGTCTCTCTCTGACTGGTTATCCTGGGCCTTGGCCCTGCCTACAAACAGGGTCAAAGTATGAGAAAGAAGTATAGTCAGGGGTACACCCAGAAGTCAGAAGCTAACCAAAACTGAGGGAAATATACATTTATAAGACTAATAAATTGCTGGCATCCAGTGTAATATGGCACTCCTACGGAAAGCTGAATGTTATTCCTTTTTGTGCTGCCTCTTTTCTCATCTGAAAATAATAGTGACCGTCCTCCCCGCCTAAAATAGCTAAGTTATACAAATAAGCAGGTGTGTATCTAATGATGCCTGCAACCTGTAATTACACACTTCCTTAAAGAACAAACCTGCTAATCAGGGCTAGTAGCAGCACATATACAGTGAGGGTTTCTATGATGGTAGGAAACAAATCTGAAATTTGTAGTAACAGAAATGTTATTGAGAATAGAAGTTTTAAATGAATGAATCCTAAACATATACGTATCAGTACCCCCATGGGGGCCGCTGAGTGTAGTAGTTCCACCTGTCACCCTGCCCAGCCCGGCATTCACTTCCAGTCACTCTTCACTGGACAATGAACAGTCTATCAGCTTGTTTTTGTTTAATTAACCACTTCAGCCTCGGACGATTTTACCCACTTCCTGATCAGAGCACTTTTTACAATTTGGCACTACGTCGCTTTAACTGACAATTGCGAGGTCGTGCGATGCGTACCCAAACAAAATTTGCATTCTATTTTTCCCACAAATTCTTTCTTTTGGTGGTACTTGATCACCTCTGCGATTTTTATTTTTTGCACTATAAACAAAAGAAGAGCGTTAATTTTCCCCAAAAATTATTATTTTCCTCAGTTTAGGCCGATATGTATTCTACAACTTCATCAACTTCCACCGTTACAAATAATAATGGGCCCTTTATTGTTTGCAATCAGTTCAAATGTACCTACCTAATGATATAGCATATGGCCTATGCCTAAATATATATTTGCCCTGTGCCATTGTTTATGCAATGTAAAGATTTGGGACATGATTAGCAGAATCAAATAAAATGTATTAGAATGCAAATATATTCAGATTTTTAGAAAGAACATACGCTTATCAAGACTATCTACTCTTCACTTGCACCATTCCAAGGATCATAAAACCAGGAATTTAATGCTGGTATCATGGTCTGAACCTTGGGCCAGATCCACATACAAATAGACAGGCGCAGCGTATCAGAGATACGCTACGCCGCCGTATCTTACCTGGCTTTAAGTCGAATCCAGGAAGAATTTGCGCCGTAAGTGGCGGCGTAGTGTATTTCTGGCGGCGTAGGGGGCGTGATTCATTTAAATTAAGCACGTCCCCGCGCCGATTGAACTGCGCATGCTCCGTTTCGAAATTTCCCGCCGTGCTTTGCGCGAAATGACGTTGCAACAACGTCATCTTTTGAACTTAGACGTGACTTACGTCCATCCCTATTCACGGACGACTTACGCAAAAAAAAAAAAATCAAATTTCGACGCGGGAACGACGGCCCTACTTTAACGTAGAAAAAACAAAAGGAAATGCAGCGCTAGTAAATGATAAATAATATATGGTTCATGAGAATATATATAAATACAAGCTCATCCTAAATAAATAAAGAGAGCAAGAAAAAAAAAGAAAAAGTTAGGTGTGATAAGGAAGAAAAATCTCCAAAAGCCACTCAGTGATGAAGGGTTAAATGAGGAAAGCCCAGCATTAAAACTTGTGATGAAAACTGCTGCCAAGAAAGGTGATCAAGTGAACTCCAATTTTCTGGTAATTAGAATGGATCTTCACACCGCACACGTAAATTAAGACTGCCTGCTTACCAAAAGGAGAGACTGTTTTGCATCAGTCTCATGGAGCATAGGGAAGTCAGGTCTCCCTGGAACCAATCCGTGTAATGATCAGAAGAAGCTCAGCAATGGGTCTGGGATAAATACATAAACGATAGAGAAGAAAGGACTCACATAGCGTATTATGTATATCAAAAACAGGGGTTTAATAAGTAATGCACTTACAATTGGTTGATAGGGATATAGCATAAAAAGTGCTGAAGAGCCGTAGTCTCTCCACTCCGATGCCTCTCGCTACTCGGACGAAAACACCGCCGACGTTCAGGACGGAGCGCGATGACGTCACGGCACCCTACGATCGTTTCGTCTCAACAGGACTTCAACGGGGGATCCCCTTATCACACCTAACTTTTTCTTTTTTTTCTTGCGCTCTTTATTTATTTAGGATGAGCTTGTATTTATATATATTCTCATGAATCATATATTATTTATCATTCACTAGCGCTGCATTTCCTTTTGTTTTTTCTATGTTTTATTGAGTTGTTGTACACAACTTTTTAGTGCTAGCAGCTTACAGTTCATTTTTTTCACTGCCACTATTTCAATATTTCACGCCAGCGCAGCGTCAGCCTTCTGTTTTTTTTTTGTTTATACTTTAACATGGCAAGTCTATCTATACGCCGCAAAATAGCAGCTTTAACTATACGCCGGAAAAAGCCGACTAGAGACGACGGAAACAGCTAATTTACATACCCGACGCGGAAAACGACGCAAAGTCCACCCAGCGGACGCCGAAGTATTGCATCTGCGATCCGAAGGCGTACGAAGCCATACGCCTGTCGGATTGAACCCAGATGCCGTCGTATCTTGGTTTGAGGATTCAAACTAAAGATATGACGCAGGAAATTTGAAAGTACGCCGGCGCATCAGTAGATACGCCAGCGTACTCTCTCTCTGGATCTGGCCCCTTGTGTTTGGATGCCTTTTGATTCCATTGGTACATAAGCATTCATAAACACTTCTCAGATGAGTCATGTGGCTAAGGAAATCAAAGAGATATTGGATAATAAAGTTTGAAGGTAATGGGGCACTAATTATAATTACACAAGTGGCTTTTGCCAATTTTTATTAATGTTCATAAATGAATATGGAAATATCTTAGTCCTAAAATGAAAGTGTATGTTGTGATCATGAAATTCCTTTAATTCAGTCAGTACCTTTGGACATAATGGAGCTGGATCATGGAAACTAGAAAAAAATAAATAAGCGCTAACTTCTCATTGTTCCCCACAGTAACTAATCAGAACTTTTAGTTAATATTTGTCAGAAGTCTGGTGTCAGTCTTCAGCGGTGGATTTTCATCCAGCTTTGAATCCTCTTGACAAGCCTCCCACTAATTCTGATCAAAGAAGTTACTTTTAAAGTTTATGGCAGGATCTGCAATTTTATTCAGAAGTATTGCTGCAGGTCACAACTGCAAAAATGCACAGAGATTGACATTAAATGTGACTTCAAAAAAGTGCTTAACTCCCATGAGTGGGGTTATCTATGCAAGGTGTTTTTAGAGGTTTACCATGGGTATCAAGTGGCTTGAATGGATACAACCAGGGGAGGACTGACCATTTGGGCACTTGGGCACTGCTCGAGGGCCCCATGCCACTTAGGGGGCCCCCATCAGGGTTGCAAGCCTCATTAAAACAGGGACAGTATGTAAAAATCTGTGTTTTAAAAAAAATCCCAAGATTATAGCTGCCCAACCTCTCCAGTACATTTTCAGCGTGTGTATGTGTATTCTGTGTGTATGTATACTGTGTGTGTATAATGTGTGTGTATATTGTGTGTCTATACTGTGTATGTATACTGTATGTGTGTGTGTGTATACTGAGTATGTATACTGTATGTGTGTGTGTGTATACTGTGTATGTATACTGTGTGTGTATAATGTGTGTGTATATTGTGTGTCTATACTGTGTATGTATACTGTATGTGTGTGTGTGTGTATACTGTGTATGTATACTGTATGTGTGTGTATACTGTGTGGCCCCATAATCTATTGTCTGGGGGCCCCATAATCTCCTATTGCCCGGGGGCCCCATAAATTGTCAGTCCGCCCCTGGATACAACTACTTTAATAAAATCCAAGAACAGAGATGAGGAAACAGTTTGTCTTTGTCCGCGTTACAAGGAGAACCTGGACAGGGATGTCTGCTTTTTCACAATCATCTCCACCCTAGGTATTGAGCTCCTCACTATCTAACTCCACTCCTTAGCACTGCTAAAGGGCTGGTTGGCGATGAAGTTGGGGGGGGGGGGGCTCCAGGGGTAGATGAGAGGGTATACATAACATCTTGTGTTATCTAAATGATTCTATATTCTCTGTGTGTGGGACAAGATCTAAGGGACAAATCGAGACAAGAGCTCCTGATTCATTGGGACAAATCAGTCTAAATTCCAATAGATCCTGATGCCCATACTTTAGTAGCTTCAACAAAGTTTAAAGGGGTTGTAAAGGAAAACATTGTTTTCCCTAAATAGCTTCCTTTACCTTAGTGCAGTTCTCCTTCACTAACCTCATCCTTCCAATTTGCTTTTAAATGTCCTTATTTCTTCTGAGAAACCATCACTTCCTGTTCTTCTGTCTGTAACTCCACACAGTAATGCGACACTTTCTCCCTTGTGTGGAGAAAGCCTTTTGAGTGGGGAGGGGGCGAACAGGAGTGTCAGGACGCCCACTAACACACAGCTCTTTTCTCTATCTGCAAAGTAGAGAGTGTCCTGACTTGCCTGCTCGCCCCCTCCCCCCTCAAGAGGCTTTCTCCACACCAGGGAGAAAGCCTTGCATTACGGTGTGTAGTTAGAGACAGAAGAACAGGAAGTGAGGATTTCTCAGAAGAAATAAGGATATTTAAAAGCAAAATCGAAGGATGAGGTAAGTAACTTCCCTAATAAAAAATACTTAGGAAATATTATTGCACAGGATGTAAGGCATTTAGCTAAACTTAATTAAAATTCTGGCCCAACTAAAGATGAAATGGGTTACTCCACTCAGTTAGGCCCCGTACACACGACTGGATCGATCTGCTGAAACTGGTCCGCCGGACTAGTTCCAGCGGACAGATCCGGTCGTGTGTAGGCCCGAGCGGACAATTGTCCTGCGGATCGGACAGTTTCCAGCGAAAAAAAATTTCTTAGCATGCTAAGAAATCTATCCGCTGGGAACCAGTCCGTTGGACGTGTTCGGTCGTCTGTACAGACTCACCGGACACGTCCGACTGACCGCCATCCCTCGCATGCGTCGTACTGATTCGACGCATGCGTGGAAGCTTTGAACTTCCAGGGCCACCCAAGTCGCCGCGTCATCGTCGCGGCGACGGCGCGGCCACGCCCCGCGTATTGTTTACGAGCGGATTGCTGTCTGATGGTGTGTACAACCATCAGATAGAAATGCGGCAGCGGACGCAGCGGATCTGTCCGCTGAAACCGGTCCGGCGAACCGTTTTCAGCGGATAGATCCGATGGTGTGTACGGGGCCTTACTGTTTAAGGGGCTGGTCTTCACAGTAAAGGGAGGGGGAGGCATATGAATTAGAAGAGGAGGTGATGGACCTCCCCATACCTGGACATTTCACTTTACCTAAATGATGCTGTACACTCTTTGTTTGCCAGCTTGTTTTTTAATTTATTGATCCTTAAACTAAATCTGATAGCAATAGAAGCAAATCTATAAAAACAATACCAGTCATGCTCAGGTTACATCATTGTGTTATGAAATTATACAATCACGTTCATACAGCATTTGAATGTATTTTTGGTTGTGTTATTTATGAAATAAGCATATCTTTGATTCTTAGTGGAAGAATTACCTCACACAATTATTAGGGACATATTGGCATGCAAATTTTGTAATTACACAAAGTCCTTTACAGATGACACTGCAACTGCTGTCATCATTACAACTGCATAGCAACTGGTGATTCACCTTAGATATATTTAATTTATCAATTGTTCATGGCAAATTGCTCAATAGTCTGTGATGTGATGAACTCAGAGGTTTCGGTGCAGGATGAACACCCTATTTATAGATCAGTTGTGTACTTTGGCAGGATAGGCAGTATACTGATCCTGATATTCAGTTTTTTTTTTTGCATGCCAAGTCTATATTACAACCCTGGATTTTTTTTATTACATTTTATTTACAGAGAAGGAAAAAAATTGGGATCCTCAGAGGAAGCTGCGGTGAAACTGTGGGGGTTATTTCCGAAAGGCAAATCCACTTTGCACTACAGAAGATCTGAAATAAGGAGAAGCTCTGCTGATTTTATCATCCAATCACGTGCAAGCTAAAATGCTGTTTTTTATTTTCCTTGCATGTCTCCCTCAGATCTACAGTGTCTGCACTTACAAGTGCACTTGTAGTGCAAAGTGGATTTGCCTTTAGTAAATAACTCCCTGTGTGTCACTGGCACCTACGAAAAGGTGCTTTTACATTTTTTAAATATTTTATGAAGGGTATGTTATATTGAAAACATTATTATTTGGTTGTTATGCTCAAATTGTTACACAATGATGTTGGGATGTTGGTTCTGCCCAGGTAGTGCTTTGAACTTTTTTGACCTTATGTATAGAGAGGAGGCTTTAACTAATAGACCCCCGGGCACCCAATGAGCACCTGGAACTGATTCATATATGCTGAATACCACTACCAGAAGCAGAAAAAATGTGTATACATTGGATGGCAGCCTATTACCCAATCACATCTTTCTGGTATTCATTTGGTCTATTAACATTCCTATAACTCTGCCCCCTTTCTTCCCTGTAGCTCTTTTCCCTCTTTTTCCTCAACAAACTCTTTAGCTATATTGGGAAAAGCATACATTTTATAACTAGAAAAGTTAAATAGAATTTCGGAGACAAAACAATTCACTGTGTGAAAATGTTTGTATTCCTTGTTATTAAAGCATACCTTCACCCTGACTGCCAATAATAAAACAGGAGTACCTGTACAGGTTGTGAAAAAGCTTTTTGTGAAAGATCTCTCATACATTTTTTGTATTTGCCCCTGTATGCTCAGACTGCTCAGACATAGAGAGCAGCTGGGCATTACAGTCTGTCATTTTTTTTGCTGGCAGTGGGCTGTACACTGCACCTGTGCCTCCCAGGTGTCCAAAAATGGGCAGAAGTGCCCATATTTATAAGGCTCAAACATGTTTTCACAAATTAATTTCAATAAACTTTATTGAGTTTTTCAACATTTTCACTAGGGTTTCCCGATACCACTTTTTTAGGACCGAGTACAAGTACCGATACTTTTTTTCATGTACTCGCCGATACCGATTACCGATACTTTTTTTTAAATGTAGCCATGTTTCCCCAAATGCAGCCTTGTGTCCCCAAATGCAGCCTTGTCCCTAAATTCAGCCATGACCCTAAATTCAGCCATGTCCCTAAATGCAGCCATGTCCCTAAATGCAGCCATGTCCCTAAATTCAGCCATGTCCCTAAATTCAGCCATGTCCCTAAATGCAGCCATGTCCCTAAATGCAGCCATGTCCCTAATGCAGCCATATCCCTAATGCAGCCATGTCACTAAATTCAGCCATGTCCCTAAATTCAGCCATGTCCCTAATGCAGCCATGTCCCTAAATTCAGCCATGTCCCTAATGCAGCCATGTCCCTAATGCAGCCATGTCCCTAATGCAGCCATGTCCCTAAATTCAGCCATGTCCCTAATGCAGCCATGTCCCTAATGCAGCCATGTCCCTAACTTCAGCCATGTCCCTAATGCAGCCATGTCCCTAATGCAGCCATGTCCCGAATGCAGCCATGTCCCTAAATTCAGCCTTGTGCATAATGCAGCTTTGTCCCTAGATGCAGCCTTGTGTCCCCTAAAAGAAAGCCAAGTCCCCCCCCGCCGCTGCCGACATCTAGTTGATTTGCGCTGGGGGAACATAACAGCTTTCATTTGAATAGCTGTGTGTTCCCCGCCTCGTCATGTATAGACACTCCCCCTTGCCCGGGCACTTTGATAGACAGATCACCCGTTCAATCCTGGGACGGGTGATCTGTCTATCAAAGTTTCCGGGCAAGCGGGAGTGTCTATACATGACGAGGTGTGGCGGGGAACACACAGCTATTCAAATGAAAGCTGTTATGTTCCCCCAGTGCAAATCAACTAGATGTCAGCAGCGGCGGGGGGGGGGGGGACTAGGCGGCAGCGGCAGCAGCTCTCCTCTCCTCCATACGAGGACTGCTCTGCTCCGCTCTCAGCCCCCTCTCCTCCCGTTCTCGAAAAAAAAAGTATCGGTAAAGCATTGGGAGCATTTGCGCGAGTACAAGTACTTGCGCAAATGCTCAGTATCGGTCCCGATACCGATATTAGTATCGGTATCGGGACAACTCTAATTTTCACAAATTTCACAAATTAAAATGGGGTAGACTATATATATATAAATATTGTGACAGTACAGTTCCCTGTCCTGGTAATGGTCGCCCAGGATTCTCAAATAGGCAGGTTAAGGGGCTGCAGGGTTATTTAATGTGGAGGAATCTGTTTGATTAGTTTCCTCCAAAGTTTGTAAAATCCACTTGGGGACCTGGAGCCCGGAGATTTCATAGCGATATGGATGGGATGGAATCTCCAATCCTGGGACGGCGTTTTGGAAACAGCCAAGAGTCTGGGCTTATAGCAGAATCAGGACCAGGGTTCTGGGCCCCACCCTCCCAAGGAGTCCAGGCAAGCAAGGGAGAAGCATGCACATCTGCATGGTGTAGTCAGAGGGCCCAAGGCTGTGGGCTGAGCAGCACAAAAGCTGAAAAGAGGTACAGTGGTTGTACAGGAACTTTGTTGTATGGCCAAGAGGGCTGAAGTGTAAAGCTTAAGCGGCAGTATTTCTGAAGAGAGCCAGGTGGCTCTGCATTTTCCATTGATTATTATTTTACTGCTGTAGCAACCTGAAACCCCCTGCGTGGGAATTCTGGATGGACGTTTTTTCTTTCTGGGCTAACAAGCCCTTAAAAAGCACAACTGGCATGGACTCTGCTCATTGGTATGCTCTACACAGAAGCTAAACAACCCCCAACATTACAATATATATATTGGGGCAGATCCACAGAGCGAGTACGCCGCCGTATCTACTGATACGCCGGCATACTTTCAAATTACCCGCGTCGTATCTTTGGTTTGAATCCTCAAACCAAGATACGACGGCATCTGGGTTAGATCCGACAAGTATATGTCCTCGTACGCCTTCGGATCTAAGATACAATACTTCGGTGTCCGCTGGGTGGCGTTCACGTCGTTTTCCGCGTCGGGTATGCAAATTAGCTATTTCCGTTGATCCACGAACGTACAAGCGGCCTGCGCATTTTTTTCCGGCGTCTCTAGTTGGCTTTTTCCGGCATATAGTTAAAGCTGGTATTTCGTTGCGTATAGTTAGACCTGCCATGATAAGTATGCCCGTTGTCCCCGCGTTTATTTTGAATTTTTTATTTTTTTTGCGTAAGTCGTTTGTGAATCGGGATGGACGTAATTCACGTCTAAGTTAAAAAAAAATTACGTTGTTGCAACATCATTTAGCGCAATGCACTGCGGGAAATTTAGAAACGGAGCATGCGCAGTTCATTCCGCGCGGGGACGCGCTTCATTTAAATGAAACACGCCCCCTAATCGCCGATTTGAATTCCGCCGCCAGAGATAGACTACGCCGCAGTAACTTAAGGCGCAAATTCTTCCAGGATTCAAACTAAAGCCAGGTAAGATACGGCGGCGTAGCGTATCTCTGATACGCTGCTCGGGTGCAGATCTCTGTGGATCTACCCCATTGTATTTATTAACAGTTATACTACATAGAGAATGGTTAAACACAACGTGATCATGTTTTCATTTTTTAAATGTCAGGGCAACAAGTTACCAATTAGAGTAATGCCACGTACACACGATCATTTTTTGGGTTGTAAAAAACTATGTTTTTCAGGCTCTAGAAAAAACAAAGTTTTTTTCAACTTGATCATTAAAACTGTCTTGCCTACACACGATCGTGAAAAAAAAATGCTCTAGCAAAGCGCGGTGACGTACAACACGCACTATAAAGGGGAAGCTCCATTCGGATGACACCACCCTTTGGGCTGCTTTAGCTGATTTTGTGTTAGTAAAAGACGATTCACGCTTTTTTGTCTGTTACAGCGTGATGAATGTGCTTACTCCATTACGAACAGTAGTTTTACCAGAATGAGCGCTCCCGTCTCGTAACTTGCTTCTGAGCACGCGCGGATTTTTCACGTCGTTAAAGCTCACACACGACCATTTTTTCCAACCCGAAAAACGACAACGTTAAAAACGTTGTGAAAAAATAGAGCATGTTTGAAAAAAAAATTGCCCGTTTTTCAGAACCCGAAAAATGCTCTGAAGCCCACACACGATCGTTTTTAATGACATTAAAAAAAACCTTCATTTTTTAGAACCCGAAAAACGGTCGTGTGCACGCGGCATTAGACCTGAACCTCTTGGGCTTGGTGAAAACAGTAACCTTCGCAACAACAGCTATTTCAGAACTGGTGCAGCTGAATGTCAGATATTAAAAATGTTACAATAAGGCCACCCATTTAACTTAATGATACAATACAGTCATCATGGCTGTCTTTCATGTCAAATTATATAATATAAGTGAATGAAACAACTGAAATTGATCTTGTGTAAAACAATATAATTAATGGAAGGATTAACATTTATAAACTGTTAAAGCTTAAAGGGATTTTAAAGGCAGAAGTTTTTTTTTTAATCTTAATGCATTCTATGCATTAAGGTAAAAAAAAACCTTGGGCCATATTCTGAGTATAGTTACGACAGAGTATCTCAGGATACTCCGTCGTATCTCTCTTTTTTGGCCCGCGTATCTATGCGAGTGATTCTTAGGCCCCGTACACACGAGAGGATCGATCCGCTGAAATTGATCCGCGGATCGGTTTCAGCGGATAGATCCGCTGGTGTGTACGATCCAGCGGATATTTATCCGCGGATATATTTCGGGCCGACCGATTTCCAGCGGATAAAAATTTCTTAGCATGCTAAGAAATCTATCCGCTGGAATCGGCTCCAGCGGATCGATCCGGTGGTCTGTACAGACTGACCGGATCGATCCGTCCGAACCCATCCCTCGCATGCGTCGTAATGATTCGACGTATGCGTGGATATTCTTATATGACAGCGTCGCGCACGTCGCCGCGTCATCATCGCGGCGACGGCGCAACACGTCACCGCGGTGTGAATTCGGCGTGGATTTCGATCTGAGGGTGAGTACACTCCAGCGGATCGAAATCCTCAGAGGATTTATCCGCGGAAACGGTCATAAGAATCATTTTCGCATAGATACGCTTAAGATCCGACATGTGTAAGTCACTTACACTGTCGGATCTTAAATGTAATTACCCAGCCGGCCGCTAGGTGGCGTTTACGTTCAGGTCTCATTTGTTTATGCAAATGAGCCTGATACGCCGATTCCCGAACGAATTTGCGTCGCGTAACCGTCTCTAACGTTGTTTGCGTAAGCGTAAGGTTACCCCTGCTATATGAGGGGTAACCTTACGCCAGTCCCACGTACGCCATGTTAAGTATGGCGTCGGGTCCGCGTCGTCTTTTCCCGTCGGGTACGTCGTTTCCCTAAGATCGTTCTTGAATACGACTTTACGTCAATGACGCACACGTCGGTGTCATTGACGTTTTACGCCGAGAACTGGAGCATGCGCACTGGGCTATTTTGTGATTTCCTAACACAACAAAGACCTTTCCTAACACAATACATACAGTACATACTTTTTGGATAAACTAGGCCACTACATAACATAAGTTTATTGTAAGTTTTATTTCAAATGCCTTTAACAATTGTATGTAGATTATTTTTCTAATTATATACTCAAATTGTAATTTATGTTGACTTGAAACTCAATGTTAATTTATTGTTTTATCTAATAGTACCTCTGAAATCCTGATGAAGCCCTCTTTAAAATGCATTGAGTTTTTGACTCAAAGCCCATATCCAATGTGTATACAAACCTAGGTCCAGATTCTCGTAGATCGGCATATCTTTGTTCCGGCGTAGCGTATCATATTTACGCTACGCCTCCGCAACTTAGACGGGCAAGTGCTGTAATCTCAAAGCACTTGCTCCGTAAGTTGCGGCGGCGTAGCGTAAATAGGCCGGCGTAAGCCCGCCTAATTCAAATTTGGAACAGGGGGGCGTGTTTTATGTAAATAACTAGTGACCCGATGTGATTGACGTTTTTCACGAACGGCGCATGCGCCATCCGTGGAATATCCCAGTGTGCATTGCTCCAAAGTACGCCGCAAGGACGTATTGGTTTCAACGTGAATGTAAATGACGTCCAGCCCCATTCACAGATGACTTACGCAAACAACGTAAAATATTCAAAATTTGACGCATGTACGCCTCATATAGCAGGGATAACTTTACGCCGGGAAAAGCCTAACGTAAACGGCGTATCTGTACTGCGTCGGCCGGGCGTATGTTCGTGAATTCGCGTATCTAGCTGATTTACATATTTCTAGGCGTAAATCAGCGTAAACACCCCTAGCGGCCAGCGTAAATATGCAGTTAAGATCCGACGGCGTAAGAGACTTACCTTGGTCGGATCTAATAGAAATCTATGCGTAACTGATTCTATGAATCAGGCGCATAGATACGACGGCTTAGACTCAGAGATACGACGGCTTAGACTCAGAGATACGACGGCGTATCTCCTTTGAGAATCTGGCCCCTAGTCTACAGAACTTAGGGCCAGATTCACAAAAGAGATACGACGGCGTATCTCCTGATACGCCATCGTATCTCTGTTTTAGGGTCTTCCTAACTATGCGACTGATTCATAGAATCAGTTACGCATAGATAGCCCTAAGATCCGACAGGTGTAATTGAATTACACTGTCGGATCTTAGGATGCAATACCTCGGCCGCCGCTGGGGGGAGTTCGCTTTGCAAACCAGCATCGGGTATGCAAATTAGTAGTTACGGCGATCCACGGCAGTTTTTTGCGTTCGCTAGGTCGCTGCTAGTCTAGTTTCCCGTTGCAAAGTTAGTCGTCGTTTTAGCTGCCCTAACTTTACACAGCCCACGTATGTGCTGTATAAAGTATGGCCGTCGTTCCCGCGTCGAAATTTAAAAAATGTTTTGTTCTTGCGTAAGACGTCCGGGAATACGAAAGTACTCGCCATTCGAAAAAATTACGTCACTTCGCGCAAAGCACGGCGGGAATTTCAAAACGGAGCATGCGCAGTAGGTCCGGCGCGGGAGCGCGCATAATTTAAATGGCACACGCCCCTTTGAATTTATGAATACTTACGCCGGAGGCCGCCGGCGTAAGTTTTCATGCAAGTGCTTGGTGAATCAGACACTTGCGATGAAAACTTGCGGCAGTGTAACGTATCTACGATACGTTACGCCGCCGCAGTTCTATGTGAATCTGGGCCATGGTGCCTGGCTGCACACAGGATCAGCATACTGTGAAACTTAAATAGTGAAAGATGATGAGAATTGGCTTCAGCTCAGTTCACTATTTTAGCTTTACAGTCTGATGATCGTGTGTGCAGCCAGGAGCCATTTTCTTGTAGTCTAAGATGAGCCTGATGAGCCTTATATTCCGATAAGTACCAGCATACAGTGTCATCAGCCACAAGACTTACCTTTTGGCTTAATGGTACTGTTTTTTTTCCTATTATATACAAACCTGTTATTGAATTGAATCATATCTATGGTGACATATGTATATCTTTGAATAATTCAGAAAGTATATGGGCTTGTCATTAGAGGTGTCACTTTTGTTGTGTGCATGATGTACCATTTCATATGTGTAATATAACCATCTGTAATAGTTTATAAAGCAATTTTTTTTCCATCTTCCTAATAATTGTATATTTTATACATTTGAGCCCACAGGCTCTAATCGAGAAGCCTATTAGAGCCTCTGGCTCTAATCAGGTACTTCCAAAACACACCCAACGCTGTTATTCAGATGGCTATCGCTCAACAGGGGGCCGGACACCTGAATAGTGGGCGGCAGCGGCGACAATAGATATATTCATGTAATGCATGAATATATCTATTGTTGAGAGATGTGTGCATGCAGGAGAGAGGGGGTGGCGCTCCTGCGCCCACTGTGGACGCACCGCCACTGATATATATATATATATATATATATATATATATATATTTGTTATAGTTTAATCCCACTTTAACTGCTGAAATTGATCCAGGTAGCCCCAATCTCCCGTTGCACCCTCCCTGCTCATGGGGGCTGAGATCTGCCACGTCAGATTTCATCTGTTGCACCTTTGGTGTTATGGCAATTTTGTTTAGTGTTCTGTTTCTGCTACAGTTTCAGAATAGACAGATTTATCATCCTGTGAGTGTGGACAGAAGGATCCCTGCAATGCAGCTCTAATACTAAATGGACTTTGGCAGGTGTACGTAAGCACAGGTATGAACACAAAGTTTAGTAACAGCAATAAAAACCTTGCATAGGTAGTGTAACTGGAAAAACTGGCTCTGTTGTCATGTTACCTTAGTGTTTCCTGATCCTTCTAATGCTAGATCATAATCATCTGTGCATTCACAGAAGATGCATGATGTGAATACATCTTGTCACAAGACATTTGAATTAGGCTTGCTTGACACAAGAGAAGGCATGGATGGTATGTGAACAAACAAAATGCCATTACAGCAAACACCAATCCATTGACCTTTAACTCTAAGGATGCCATCAAATTCAAGCTTGTGATATAGTTAATCTTATGTAAACTGGTCTGGGAGCATACCAAGAAAAAAAATGTTTATTAGAAATTCATTTATTTTAACTAAACACACCAGACATTGCTCCAGTATGTAATGTGTGAAATTTGGCAGCTTGTAGTGATAAATGTGATGTAGAAAGGCAATAATACACATGTGTAAAAAGGATTAAAGGGACACTAAAGGAATTTTTTTTTTTAGCTAAATAGCTTTGTTTACCTTACTGCAGTCCTGGTTTCATGTCCTCATTGTTCGTTTTTGCTGTAATCCTTCTCTGTTCTGAACACTTCCTGGTTGTCTGTTTCCTGATGAAAAAAGTCATGGGAGCTTTCTCTCTGTGGTCACTAATCAAGGAGGTGTGATTACTGTGTGTCTAAAACCCCTCAACACCAATCAGTTTCGTTTTCCAAACCATCACTGCCCTGTATTGGCTCTGTGCAGCAGAGAAGCAGGAAACATGCAAAAACGAAACTGAAACTACAGGCAGGTACATTATATGATTGATCTTTATCTATTTTTAATCATTTTTAAAATAAATCAGTTAACTAGTATGTCTCTATACCCTGTAACCAGTCATTTCAGCAAAAAAAATGTTTTCCTTTAACTCATGTAGGGCAGCATGTGGTTGCCATCATCCCTTGATCTATCAAAAACTGAAAAACACTCAAAGGGGTGGGATTTTTAAAGCAACAAAGATTAAACTCAAAAATTCATAATAAAGTATAAATGTATTACATATTATAATTAGATGAAAACAGTATCAATAATACACAAAAAAAAAAAACATAAGGACATATACAAAGGAATTTGTATAGAAAAATTATACTGTCCATCAAACAATGCCCGTCATCAGAAGGCTGATGGCACGTAAGACGGATAATCGAATATATAGCATTCTTCTTTAGGGTATTTAACAGTATCAAATTTTTTCCTTAAAAAGTATGTACCCAGTGTCTCAGGGTATGCACAATACTCCACCAAGATGGTGGTATTCACTTTTTGCACCATGCATTTAATGGCTCTCTATCCCTACAACCCATAGGGGGCAGAATAGAAAAAAATCATTCAACTAAATGGCGTTTTAGGATTCCCTCGTCATATCACATGTGTTATTGGAAGAAATCCCAAGAATATCCCTAAGAGGACCTATGTTTCCAAAAAGAGCAAGGCCTAAAGGCAAACAAAAATGACAGATGCTGTTGTGAATAGAGGAAACACCTATTGGGTGACATCTGAAAGACACCTCCTAATCCTCCCACAGGTGGGATACTGTAAATTACCCTGAAGAAGAATGCTATACATTCGAAACGCGTTGGATTATCCGTCTTACATGCCATCAGCCCTCTGATGACGGGCATTGTTTGACAGACAGTATCATTTTGCTATAAAACTTTTTTTGTGTATTATTGATACTGTTTTCATCTATTTATAATATGTAATGAATTTATACTTTTTTTATGAATTTTTGAGTTTAATATTTGTTGCCTTAAAAATCCCACCCCCTTTGAGTTTTTTTCCGTTTTTGATAATACACATGTGTATACCCCCTGAATAAGGCTACTCCTTTTTCCTAAGCTTTATTATTAGCATTAATAGAGAACTAAATGATTGCAACAACGTATAATACGTATAAGTGGTGAGCGAATGTACCCAGGTTTGAACTACGGGAAGCTTGATGAATCCTGTTAGAAACAGCTTGGCTGTAATTGACAGCTTCCTGGCTGCCTGCCTCTTGACAGTGTAGTAAACTTGCAAGGCAGATTATAGCAGCATTTTTGTAATCATACCCAATTTTCCAAATGATAAAATGGGCCCTCCGTCCCCAGGGCTGTCTTTAAGGCAGGGTTAAAGGGGGAGCTGCCATAGGCCCTGTCATTGTTGTGGGGCCCAAAGCAGCTGTCTCATACTTGCCAACTATCCCAGTTTAAATTCCCTTGTTCCTGGAAGTTTTAGTCCTGTGCTGTGTCCGGATATCTCAGTGTGAAGTGCTGCTACTAATGCTGCCCAGCTCTACCCTATTGTTGCGTACAGATGACTCACCTGCAGACCCTGTGTTTACATGTAAATAACCGTCATTCATATGTAAATAACGGGAGCAATCGTATGTAATTAGAGGCGGCATTCATATGTAAATAGCTGAGGCAGACGGCATTCATATGTATATCATGCCCCTCTGCCGTGAACAGATGATGTTCTGTAACCTCTAGCAACCAATCAGTGAGCAGGATTACTGTACAGTAATCTCTAGAAACCAATCAACAAGAAGAAATCATGTGCTGTAACCTCAAGCAACTAATCAGTGAGCCGTAATGTGAGCTGTAACCTCTAGCAACCAGTCAGTAAGTGGTAATGATATGCTGTAACCTCTGGCAACCAATCGCAATCACTGCCTGATCTGATACACTAAACTGATTTTAAGTCTAGCGGATATTTATTGTATGGTCAAAAGAAAATCTGCGCTGTTGTAAGCTAAAATGTGACACTAATAATAATGAATTGCTAGATAAATATCAATTAAAATTATGAAACACCAACTGAGAGAAAAAAATTATATCTGTAAATAGGTCTGTGAGACATCAATAGGATAGCAAGAAGGGTTTAATATCTAATTTAGGTAGAAACCTGAGAATTATCAAGTGAATAGATATCAGTCCATGTGAACAAACCAAAAAAAAACCTTAGGAATGCCATTAACAATGTGTCACAGGTAAAAAATGTGAATATAATAAAAATTAATGCAGAGTGTCCATATAAACTTAAATATCCCCAGCGTTCAACAAATCCAATAGTCCAGGAAAAAGTGCTGACAGGATAGTGCCTCCACCAAACAATAACACTGTCGCTTACCAGATGGATGTGATCTCTAATTATAGAAGATCAATATGGGCATATGGTTGATATCCCAGCCTGGGGTCTCTATTGGTAGCAAAAATCCCTCAGTTTGGTTCAATATTGCATAGAAGATGTCTCAAACAACGTAGCAATCCAGGATGCACCACATAAAAAAAAGGAAGGGACTAGCATAGCGTAAAACCCTTAAAAATGTAATAGGTAACAAAAAAATGCACACTTATATAGAAAAAGTGAGATAAGGCATATAAAATATAATCGAGCCGGCTGGCTCTTCGATTCAGCAGCCTGTATCTTACGGGTCTGGCGCACAACGCGTTGACGTCAGAACGTCTTCCTCCCTGGATGCAATTGATGCTTTATGTGTAAATGAGAAGATCTTATTTTTCTGTGTCTCTGAAAACTTTATGCCCAGATCCCTTTCAGGAGGGGGGATATAAAGTACTGACAAGGTGGTACAGGACACCAACATTACTGAACCGGTTCTTTCCCAATACATCTAAAGTTTGCTGGAGATGCCAGAAAGAAGAGGGCACCATGATACACATTTTTTGGGATTGTCAAATGATAAGAGAGTTTTGGAAGATGGTCTCAGAAACAACCCTGGAAACTACCGGGGTGAATCTTGGAGATAGACCGGCAGCTTTCTTGTTATTTGACATCCCCATATCACTGGAAAACTATAAACAATCTCTCCTACGCCATTTGTTAACAGCGGCAAAAGCGTGTATACCAATTTTATGGAAGAGTACTGCTCTCCCAACAAAGTCACAATGGCTTAGCAGAATAAATGAGATTCAGTTGATGGAAAATCTTACAATGGGAATGCGGGAACAGGAGGAGGTGTATTGGAGGACTTGGACGCCATACATAGAATATAGGGAACAGAACCCCTAGGGGGGAGGGGGAGAGATTAGGGGTGGCCCTTTTTTTTTTTTTTTTTGGGTGGGGGGTTGTAGGGGAGGAAACCATCACTCCCTGGGGGTCAAGACGCTCCTCCGATGGTGGTGGCTGAAGGTGTTTAGGACCACGAAGGAGGCAGTACCTTGACCAGTATAAGGGAGATCAGAAACGGAACAGGTTGTAGCAAATATAAAATAGAGATTATGAGATGTTTAGTTGATGATATAAACGAATGTTATAATACAGAAGATATTGAATGAGCTGTATTTATATTTTTTGTTTGTG
The DNA here is from genome assembly GCF_905171775.1 of Rana temporaria. Classification (NCBI taxonomy): domain Eukaryota; kingdom Metazoa; phylum Chordata; class Amphibia; order Anura; family Ranidae; genus Rana; species Rana temporaria. The sequence continues at coordinate 333,577,825 of NC_053490.1, read as the reverse complement.
GAAGGAAAAGGAAAAAACATATATAAAATAAAGAATTATAAAAAAAAAAGAACGTCTTCCTCCCTAATAATTAGAGATCACGTCCATCTGGTAAGCGGCAGTGTTATTGTTTGGTGGAGGCACTATTCTGTCAGCACTTTTTCCTGGACTATTGTATTCGTTGAACACTGGGGATATTTAAGTTTATATGGACACTCTGCATACATTTTTATTATATTCACATTTTTTACCTTTGACGCTTTGTTAATAGTATTCCTAAGGTTTTTTTTTGGTTTGTTCACACAGACTGATATTTATTCATTTGATAATTCTCAGGTTTCTACCTAATTTAGGAATTAACCCCTTCTTGTTATCCTATTGAGGTCTCACAGACCTATTTACAGATATCATTTTTTTCACTCAGTTGGTGTTTCCTAATATTAATTGATATTTATCTAGCACTTCATTATTATTAGTGTCACATTTTAGCTTACAACAGCGCAGCTCTTCCTTTAACCATTATTATTATTAGTGTTGTATAACATTTTAGTTGCTGCTTTACTATTTATCGAATTAGCGCAGTACTGTAAAGCAGCGTCAGTCGCCGATTGCGTTCCATGCTGAAACACATTCAGCGACCACGCACTGACGTCATTGCTCGGCGCCCTCTGCGTTCCACACTGGAACGCGGAAGTGCCGAGCACAACGTGTGCTCCTCATCAGCGGTAATTCCTGGCACTATAAAGTCACCACTGCAGTATACTACATCGTTCCTTTATTGTCGGCCATAGCCTGGTGAACCCCGGTCCACGCTACCATCAAGCTACTGGTTCCTATTACCCGCTACGGATCAAGCCATCCCAACCCAGATCCACGCTACCATCAATACTTTACTAGCTGTGGGGACATGCTAACATATTTACCTGCACTGGACTCTCACTACCTGAAACCATAGCTGACAACAAAACTCTTCTATTACAAAGAAGCCTCATGCTCTGCAAATGGATAAGTACCCTTCAAACTATAATATCAATGCCAGTGAATTAACCTGTTCTCATACTGCATATACCATTTGTATATATTGAAAACAATCCTGTTTTAATTACCACCTAGCTTGGAGATAACCACTCTGGATTCATGCTACTATTGTGGAACTTGTCATACTAAATGTTCCTTGAGTACTCATGAAGATTATATGTATATTACACCCCTTAGGTTATATCTTAAAAGGACATAGTTCCTTAAGGCATTCATATATTTACCAAGTGCTTCTCTCCAAAACGTATTGTCCTAACACAGTACCTTCTTAGGCTACGTGCATGACATCTGTTAATCGTTGTACACGCCATTCTGCCCTGTATATGAAACATGTTCGCATATGCATTTTAAACTAGTGCTTGTAGGTATACAATAATATCTGCTCACCTGTTTCCTGAAAGCATTCCTCTCTGTGTGACAGATGATGTACTGAACCCCAAACTCTTCGCCTAAGATTAAGAGTGATGCCTGGGGTCCAATACTGAATGTCATACTACATTGAGAAATGCATTGTCCCCTTTAAGAAGATCAAACTCTCCGCAGTTGAGGTTCAATCCCGTTCACCATAGTTTGTGACAAGTACACCCCTCTTTTTGATATTTATTGTATGTCTCAGAGCAGGTGAAGAGCAAAATTGCATGGGGGACCCCAAGAAAATGTTTGCCCAGGGTCTTTTGCCCAGAGTCGCAGTCTCTTACTGAATTCAAGTCTATTGGGGGTGGGTATTTTCAGGGCTAATACACAAGCTATTGTTATAAAAATGCATGGGTAGCTGGGTACTGCTATGGCAGTGAGGTAAATGTCAAACATGTTAAAATATATACTGTACAGCAGGAAGAGAAAGCTGTTTTTGCAGTTTCAAGGCTGATATGAGAATAAATTTAAATCCTTTAAATTACAGTTTTTGGGATATCATATTTGTTCATGCTATTATGGAACAGAATGATATTAATGGACAGCCTCAGCATCAGTGTACTTTGGCAGAGCATATTTGGATGGATGTGGAAATGATTCTTTTTAGGAGCAGATTTGATTACAAAGAGCAGAAGAACCCCAATCTGATTCATTTAATTTAAAAAAGGGATTAGTTTCAGGTAGTTTTAGTAGTGACACATGCTTTTTTATCAAGGAGTAATAAGCCTAATAAACATGAAAATTAGAAGTACATTGTCTTGTCTCTGTTCTCGCTGATGCAAAACTGTCCTACCACCAGTGGCGGTGCATCCATAAAGGGTGTAGGAGCGCCGCCCCCCTCTCCTGTCACCGCTTTAATTACCATAGATAGATTCATGCATAGCATGGGCACAGTGGCAACACTTGGGGCACAGTGGCAGCACTTGAGGCACAGTGGCAGCGTTTGATGGGTACAGTGGCAACATTTGGAGCACAGTGGCAGCGTTTGATGGGTACAGTGGCTGTATTTGATGGACACAGTGGCTGCGTTTGATGGGCACAGTGGCTGCGTTTGATGGGCACAGTGGCTGCGTTTGATGTTTTTTTTTTCATAATTTTTCAGTTTGTTTGCGCACCCCCAAAAATTTTGAGCACCAGCCGCCACTGCCTACCACTGTCCAGTTCCTTTTAGAAAATCACAGATACAGATGTGTATTTAACCACTTGCCCACCAGGTGAATTCTGGCACTTCTCTCCTTCATGTGAAAATCACAATTTTTTTGCTAGAAAATTAATCAGAACCCCCAAACATTATATATTTTTTTTTTAGCAGACATCCTAGGGAATAAATGGCGGTCATTGCAATACTTTTTGTCACACCGTATTTGCGCAGCGGTCTTACAAGCGCACTTTTTTTGGATAAAAATCACTTTTTTGAATTAAAAAATAAGACAACAATACATTTTGCCCAATTTTTTTATATATTGTGAAAGATAATGTTACGCCGAGTAAAATGATACCCAACATGTCACGCTTAAAAATTGCGCCCGCTCGTGGCATGGCGTCAAACTTTTACCCTTAAAAATCTCGATAGGCGACGTTTAAAAAATTCTACAGGTTGCATTTTTTGAGTTGCAGAGTAGGTCTAGGGCTAGAATTATTGCTCTCACTCTAACGATCGCGGCGATACCTCACTTGTGTGGTTTGAATACCGTTTTCATATGCGGGCGCTACTCGCGTATGCGTTTGCTTCTGCGCGCGAGCTCGTCGGGACGGGGCGCTTTAAAAAAATTTTTTTTGGTTTTCTTATTTATTTTTATTTAGTTTTATAATTTTTTACACTGAAAAAAAAAAAAAAAAAAAATTGATCACTTTTATTCCTATTACAAGGAATGTAAACATCCCTTGTAATAGAAAAAAGCATGACAGGTCCTCTTAAATATGAGATCTGGGGTCAAAAAGACCTCAGATCTCATAATTAGACTTAAATGCAAAAAAAAAAAAAAAATGTCATTTTTTCAAATGACAAAAAAAAAATGTTTCTTTAAGAGGCTGGGCGGGACTGACGTTTTGACGTCACTTCCGCCCAGCAGAGCTATGAGGACGGGTGAAGGAGATTTCTCCTTCAGTCCCGTCCCCGCTCAGCTGCCGGACACATCCGATCCCCTCCGCCGCTACCGACGGCTCCGGTAAGCGGCGGAGGGCGCGGGAGAGCGGCGGGAGGGGGGGGGGCCCTATCCCGCCACCGATAACGGCGATCTCGCGGCGAATCCGCCGCGGAGACCGCCGTTATCGTGTACACCACCGCCCCCTGAAAAGATGAATATCTCGGTTGTGGCAGCAGCTGCTGCCGTTATCGAGATATTCAACTTTAAAAAGAGGACGTCTTTTTGACATGGGGCGGTGGTCAAGAGGTTAAAAAAAGACCAGCTGCAGGACAGTTTTCATCAGAGAGAATAGGCTAAAATATAGAGACATGGGTAGGTGTTTTTCTACGAGAATTATTAGCATCACCCCCTCCCCAGAAGTTAGATCACTTTTTATTTTATTTTCTCTTTATGTGACTTATGATTCCCTTCACTTTGTATCTACTTCGCTTTTCACTTTGTATCTACTACGCTTTTAACTTTTTCAGGCAATAATGGGTGTTGGTTTATAGTTCCTGAATATTGAATGTATATACTGGCACCATTCACGCATATTGGTCCAATATCATTTACTCTTCAGACATATTAGAATTTTTTCCCCCTTGCCTATAACATTTGAAGGGTGCTTCTGGGGTGTGCCGGTGCACTCTCTTCTTCATTGAGTTCATTCCCTCAGCTCCCGGGACAAACTTGCCTCGCAGATCCTTACTTGCAACCAATGGTGACCCTAGGGGGGGGCAGAGGGTGCCCTGACCCCCCCAACATTATGCAGTGCCCCACCATGTGCCCCCCCCCCAAAAAAAAAAAAAATTATTTTTTGCATTTTTTGTATATTTTTCGGGCCGCCGCTGGAGTAACAGTCTCTCCTGAGAGGGAGAGCATCCCCAGTCAGCTCCAAGGGGCATTCCTCCCCACTCCCTCTGCTCGCTGACACTGCATAATGCGAACACTCACACAACCACAGCCGCCCAATCTGCTCCTTCCCCTGCATCCTCATTGGCACGGAGAAGAGCGAGTTGCAGAAAGGACTCCATGATTTCTTCCTTAGGACAGGAGGACAGGAGAACCAGCCTGTAAACTCCGAGAGTGGTGACTGCAAGCTTAGCCGAGTGTCAGTCTATGACACGCTTTCACAGCCCAGCGAGTCCAGCCACCCCTCCACCCCCTCACTCTCCTCACATATGAGCAGGGAGGAATGCAGCTCCTCCTCCTTTCAGTCCCGCCCACACTATCCTGGTGTGCTGTATCTGAAGAGAGGGGATGTGTGGGCGGGAAATATGAAAATCAGCAGCATTCCTGGCTGTGTGTGAATGATGCCTGAGATTCTAGCCTGGACTGTGGGTAAGTGTGTGCACTGCAGACTAAAGTACACTGTAATCACTGAACTGCATTATCTCCATCCCTTCTCTCCCCCATCTGTCTCCCTCTCCTGTTCTTTCAAGACATTTACAATTTACTTTCACTTTCAGTTAGGCAACTTGCATGATTCCCCCATCAACACAGACAGTGGTGACGGGAATATCCCTCCTGCCCAGCAATTATATTCTCCTGACAAACAGCGATTATCACTAGTGGCTATACAGCAACCACTAGTGATAATCATAAGAGAATCTGCTCATTAATGGTTCAAATCTCAGCCAGTTCCTGCTGAACCAGCTGAGATTTAAACTGTCTATGGCTGGTCTTAGCTCTTAGGCAGCCCATACATTGATCACGTTTTTTCATTCAACTATTAGGTTGAATAAAAAAAAAAACACATTAAAGGTGGATGGGGGAATCCTCCCAGTGTGGACCAGTGCTGGAACAACCAGAGTTGCTGTCCTGTCCCAGCTATTCACAGCGCTGGTCTCTGTCTCCATGGCAGCGGCGGCAGCACATAGGAACCCAGTGCTGGTTACTTTATGGGGCTGATGTACAGGAGGGCCAGCACAATTTGTTTTTTGTCGTGCAAATCGGGCTGATTTGGGCGTTTTTGAACGTTTGTATTCCCATAGAAACGAATGGAAACGCTCAATTCAAGCGTCTAGCGCGACAACGAGCGTTTCTATGGGCGTTTTATCGCTTTAATCTGTTCTGTGAAATACAATATTCACCCAGGAAGAAGATAAAAAAAATCTACAAACATAGCAACAAATGATAAAAGAGATGATCATTTTTCCTATTGTCTAAAATAAAAAAACGACGAAGTTCAAAAACGTCGGACAACGCTGTATGCAAACGCGCGAATACGCGCAACAAAACGTGCGACAACGAAAAAAAACGAACATCAGTGAAGAAGAAAAATTACTTCTTTGCAAATTTTTATAAGAAAAATGTTGTTTTTTGCTTGTTTAGTAAAAAAAAAATACAAAACACAGAAGTGATTAAATACCACCAAAAGAAAGCACTGCAAGACCACGCAATTGTCATTTAAAGTGCGACAACACTGAAAGCTGAGCCTGTGCAGGAAGGGGGAAAAAGTGCCCAGTAGGCCCAGTAGGCAAGTGGTTAAATATAGCTGCTTGAAGAACAGTCTCAATTTGGTAGCATACAGTGAATTGTAAATGAAAACGATATATTTAAATATATTTGCTATTTTAAGCAAAATAAGGTAAACAGTAATACAAAATGGAGGTTTTGTATAAAAAGACATGTTTTTAATTGTATTAATATTTTAAAAAACAGCTGATCCTACTAACCACGCATTGGCAGGACAGTGGAGGGATGAGTAACTTTGTATGGTAAGTAAATGAGGGAGTAGTTTTAACTTCTAACCATGTTTTTCTAAGGAAAAATAGTAGTTGCTGAGGGATCTTAACATTGCAAAAAAAAAAAAAAGGAGACATTAATCATTAGTGGGGATTTTAAGGCCCACCTCAGTGGGGATTTTAAGGCCCACCTCAAGCCGAAACCTATCTTTTAGTTTTGCATAGCATGGAGTAGCATAAGAATTCTAGTGTTTCCTGTATTTGTGCCAATTGAAGATATTTCCTCCTAAAGACCCATTTCACACTGAGGCGCTTTGCAGGTGCTATAACGCAAAAAATAGCGCCTGTAAAGTGCCATGAAAGAGCGGCTCTATTCACTCCAGTGTGAAAGAATGAGTGCTTTCACACTGGAGCGGTGCGCTGACAGGACGGTAAAAAAAGTCCTGCTAGCAGCATCTTTGAGGCACTGTAGAAACGTTGAATACAGCGCCCCTAAAGCACCCCTGCCCATTGAAATCAATGGGCAGCGCCGCCGAACACTTTCTCGCCCGCTAGCGGGGGTTAAAAGTGCCCACTAGTGGCCGAATAGCGCAGCGAAAACGACTGTAAAGCGCCAGTAAAAAGCTTTACCGCCGACACCCCCGGTGTGAAAGGGGCACAAAGGATCTTCAGTCTTTTCAAAACAAATAAAAGTCACCAGCTACAAATACTGCCCCAAATTGAACCTTAGTACATTTGGCTTATCACTTTTTAGCAGAAGCTGATTGAAAAAGCGGCAAAATGTCTTTATCATTACAAAACAAGTCCAGTTGAATGTGACTACTACTAACTGTCCGTAGAAACATCTCTAGACAAAAAGGTATTCAGTGTAGGAATTATCAGACACATTTAAGCAGACCTATGAGTAACCTTGCAAAACTGCATGGATACATTCCTAGCATTTCACAATATAGAACAATTCAGATTTCAGTCAACAGGATTCCAGTCTCTTTAGTCCTTAGTCCATTGGGACAAACAGTGTTCTTCTTCCTACATGACAATCTTCATACCATGTCCCAGCAAAACTCAGGTAAGTATCAATGCTCCTCCAAATCAGCCTGGATCAAATATCTCACAAAGGTCAGCCTCATGGATCAACTAGCCAGTTAAGCCAAGAGAGATAAATGCCAAACCCAGCTCTAAACGAAAACAGAAACATCCATAGTGTTCTCTGTGTTTATCTTATTAATTGAAACCAATAAAATGCACTCACATGGAGGATGAGAACAAACGCCCTCAATACAGTAAAACAAGCTAGGCAGTGTTGTTGTGTAAATACTCAGAAATATGCAGTGCACACACAAGCTCCATCATCACAGGGCAGCACAGTGGTGCAGTGAGTAGCACTTTCGCCTAGCAGCAAAAGGGTCGCTGGTTCGAATCCCGACCACGACACCATCTGCCTGGAGTTTGCATGTTCTCCCTGTGCATGCGTGGGTTTCCTCCGGGTACTTCGGTTTCCTCCCACACTCCAAAGACATGCTGGTAGGTAAATTGGATCTTGTCCAAATTGGCCCAGTATATATATGTATATCTGTGTGTATGACTGTGTGTCCCAAGCATGTCATGATCCTACGGGGTAAAATGACCGCACCAGCCAAGCAGACTCTGGCTGGAAAAAGCGCCCAGAGGCGATTCAGTTCGCATGAGTTGCGCTATACAAGTCATTCATTCATTCATCTCTCCCTCGGACCACCAGGTTCCTAACAATCTATTTTGTCATCTATGACGTCATCACCTGATGAAATGTGTTGGAAAAGACATATCATGGTCTAGAGACTGCCAATACTTGAATCTCATGCCTCGTACACACGTACGGGTTTCCGGCGGACTTTTATACCGCCGGGAAACCCGAAGGGAAAGCCGACGACCGGCTCGGCAGCTTTTTCCCCCTACACATGGCCGGTTTTCCTGGCAGGAAAACTGCCACGAGAGCTTTGGCCGGGAAACGGCAGGAAAACTGCTGGGAAAAAGACCGCCGGAAATCGCGGCAGGGAAAAAGAGAACATGTTCTAATTTTTCCCCCCGAGATTTCCGGCAGTTTTCCTGTCAGGAAAACTGCCATGGAGCATACACACGGCCAGTTTTCCCGGGCCAAAAGCTGTAATGGTAGTTTTCCCGACAGGAAAACTGGTCGCGTGTACGAGGCATTAAGAGCAGTTCTGGGACAGACACATTCTGATGCATGATCTTTTCTTAACTAATGTACAGAAGAATAAGAATTTTCCGAATTTCTTGTACTGATGGTGGGTTTCAATAGAACAGAAACAAAGGCGAAAACAGCAACAAAAGCCAAAGAGTTTTATCCTCGCGATATGCATTTTGCCAGCAAACAGATGCACACACTATCCTCCTTGCACCTTCCTAAACCTGGGGACAAGTCTTCCCTTTTTCCTCTCCACAGAGCTCCAATGAACTGGGAAATGTAGTTCCTCCACCCACTCCCTCTGTCAGCTAGAGCAGGAACGGCCGTGGAGACAGTGAAAACTGCTGCTCCTTTGAGGCCCCGTACACACGTCCAAGGAACTCGACGGGCAAAACACATTGTTTTGCTCGTCGAGTTCCTTGTGAAGCCGCCGAGGATCTCGGCGAGCCAAGTTTCCCCATTGACTAACGAGGAAATAGAGAACATGCTCTCTTTTTGGCTCAACGAGATCCTCGACAGTTTCCTCGTCGAAAAATGTACACACGACGGGTTTCCTCTGCAAAAAAAAAACCCAGCAAGTTTCTTGCTGGTTTTTGCCGAGAAACTCGGTCGTGTGTACGAGGCTTGAGGAGAAATGTGAAGCACTGTGGGAAATGTAGTGCAAGAAAAAGAGACGTACCCTGTAATTTATTTTGTTCTTGGACTTTAACTCACAGTTGCACCGTGGAGTAAAGGAAGGGGAGTGGAACTTCATTCTCTCTATCAATATTAAAGTATAACCAGGGTTGGTGCTACCACTAGGCAAACTAGGCAGCCGCTTAGGGTGCACTGCTGCCTACTTCTCTACTCTCCATCTCCGTGCTTTGTACGTTTTTCGGTGCTGTATTATAAATACCTCTGTAAAAAAAGGTTATAACCTTTAGTGGGCGCTGCTGGGATAAAGCCTGCACATCTAGGGGGATACAGGGGATACAGGCAGCTGCTTTGTAGTCTCATTATAGAGGCGCAGCACTAGAGGACATGGAACGGAAGCAAACATCCCCTGCGTGCGTCTATGATCAGTGTTCTCTACCGAAACCGCAAAGTGGGTGGATTCAGGGGCGGAGCCTATGGAGGGGGGCCACAAAATGAGGTTTTGACTGGGGTTTTTAAAAATCCTTGCAACAGCCCTGGGTATAACTAAAGGCAAAACTTTTTTTTTGTTTTGGATAGAGTAGAAAGGGTTTAGAATCCCTGTCAGTTTTTATTGTTGTCTGTCTCCCCGTTAAGGAGATTCTCCCTCTCTATATGTCCTGTTTACCATTATCATTGAAAGTGAAAGTAAAAGAAAATACCAAATTTTGAGTTGTCCCCAGCAAAGTTATAAAGGGGTAATCTTCCAATGGAGACATTAGTTCAGGTAACCTGGGGTCCCTATGGAATTCTCCTAATTTGTATAATATTCCTCCCCCTTCCTGATTCACTATGGGGCATGGAAATCTCCCCAATGGGACACAGATAGCGGATAGACAGGGGTTATAATCCTCGCTTGTTCTATCCAAAATACAAAAATGGCTATAGTTCTGCTTTAACTATCTTTTATTCCTTATGCTGCTAGGATTTGTAAATAGATAGATCAGATATCAAATTTACTTTTTTTTTTTTATATTTCTTCAGTTCTTCCTAGTTTCCAGACCCAGGAGTCTTCAGGAGGGGAGGAGTGGTTTTCTCAGCCATGCACACCCTCCTGCCTGCATGCTTGTGCTAAGGGCAGATGGATTCCAGGAAGTAAATGCTACATGAATCATCTGCCTTTACACAAGATGGTGATGGCCAGAAATGCAGGGGGGGTGTTTTCCAATGTGATTTTGAGCAACATAAAGCATGGAGACATGGATGGATGGGTGAGGTTGCTTTAAATATTACAAATGAAATAATGTTTTGAGTTTGTGGTGCTCACATGCAGTGTAACTCCACTTTAGGTAGGCTGAAAAAAGGAAGACGGGGCACTCTGCAGAAAAACTGAGACAGATTTGCTGTCTCTGGGGAAAGAGGAGAGGTGACTTCTTGCTAAGGTGCAGAGGCTATGAGCGGAGGGGTGCACCTTTGAGCAGTAGAGAAAAAGCGATAGGCATTCCAAAGCAGTGGCATGAGCCCTGGATGCTAGGGAACCTCCTGTTTAGCTAAGGAGCCTGACACTGAGGACTGAGACAGAAACATACCCATTGCTTAGTAAAACCCCTTTCCCTCTACAGCGCCGCTAAAACAGCGATAATGCGCTGCTCGTTTCTGCTGCGTTTTAGCAACACTTTCCGCCCCGATTTGTTAACGGACCTTCAAAGCACTTTGGAAGCACTGCCCATTCATTTCAATGGGCAGGTGTGTTTTAGGAGCACTATTTTTAGCACTCCCAGGTCGCTCCAAAGATGCTACTTGCAGGACTTTTCCTTAAGTCCCACAAGCGCACCGTCCCAGTGGGAAAGTACTCATTACAAAAGATGGGAGGCAGTTTTCAGGAACTTTTTAGAGGCTATTTCTAGCGCTAAAAGGCCTGAAAACTGCCTCAGTGTGAAAGTGGCCTAAGTGGAAGGAGACCTCCTGCTGACACAGATCTGGCCAATCCTGCATTATACCTTTATAATAGAAGGACAGAGTTGTCTGCCAGAAACATAGTGGCCCAGATTCACGTACAGCGGCGTATCTTTGAGCGTAACGTATCCGATTTATGTTACGCCTCCGCAACTTAGACGGCGTAGCGTAAATAGGCCGGCGTAAGCCCGTCTAATTCAAATTGTGAAGAGGTGGGCGTGTGTTATGTAAATTAACCATGACCCGACATGCTTGACGTTTTTAACGAATGGCGCATGTGCCGTCCGTGGACATATCCCAGTGTGCATTGCTCCAAATACGCCGCAAGGACGTATTGGTTTCGACGTGAACGTAAATTACGTCCAGCCCCATTCACGGACGACTTACGCAAACGACGTAAACATTTTAAAATTCAAAGCGGGAACGACGTCCATAATTAACATTGGTACGCCGCATGTACTCCTCATATAGCAGGGGTAACTTTACGCCGGGAAAAGCCTAACGTAAACGGCGTATATGTACTGCGTCGGCCGGGCGTACATTCGTGAATTCGCGTATCTAGCTGATTTACATATTTCTAGGCGTAAATCAGCGTACACGCCCCTAGCGGCCAGCGTAAATATGCAGTTAAGATCCGACGGCGTAACAGACTTACGCCGGTCGGATCTAATAGAAATCTATGCGTAACTGATTCTAAGAATCAGGCGCATAGATAGGACGGCTCAGACTCAGAGATACGACGGCGTATCTGGAGATACGCCGTCGTATCTCCTTTGAGAATCTGGGCCAATGTTTTTGCCTGCATCAGCTCCTAAAGAAACACTACTCTCAGTGCTACAACATAATGTTTTGCTCCACAACACGCTGGGCAGGAAGAAAGAGCAGAGTATAGTGTGGTATATCCCTCTATTAGTTAGGGTTACCCAGTATAGAGTGCATAGGGGAGTGTGTTTTTTACCTATCATCGTGGTTACAGCCCTTTCCTGCTTTTCTGCAACTGCCTAATCATTGTAGAAGATCTTGTTTGATGTTTATCTAGTATAAACATATCTTCAGAGGAAAGCACTATGTAAACATGAATCCCTTTGCCTTTAATCAGCACGGCAGCATGTATTTTATAAAAATTCTACAGAAACACGTGTATATGTAGTATTTTTTGCTGTTGTTTACAAATGTTTTCATTGAAGGATCCCAGTGGCAACAATACAACATGCACAGTAATATGGATATTACAGCCAGTTCCAAAACAATATCCATAGAAAGTAGTAAACAACAAGTGTACAAGTAGCCTTTATGTGAAATTTTATTATGACAAGAAATACATGGTGGTATATCAATAAATCCGGTTTAACAAAAGGGGCACCAAGAAGGTGCAAGAGCAAATACAAAAACAAAGAAAAAGAGAGCCTGACTAATGCCGCGTATACATGATCAGTCCATGCGATGAGAACGGTCTGATGGACCGTTTTCATCGGTTAACTGATGAAGCTGACTGATGGTCCGTCACGCCTACACACCATTGATTAAAAAAACGATCGTGTCAGAACGCGGTGACGTAAAACAAAGTTCAATGCTTCCAAGCATGCGTCGACTTGATTCTGAGCATGCGTGGGATTTTTAACCGATGGTTGTGCCTACTAACGATCGTTTTTTTTTCGATCGGTTAGGTATCCATCGGTTAAATTTAAAACAAGATTGCTTTTTTTTAACCTATGAATAAATAACCGATGGTGCCAACACACGATCGGTTTTGACCGATGAAAACGGTCTATCAGACCATTCTCATCGGTTTAACCGATCGTGTGTACGCGGCATAAGATGGAGGTATAGATGAAAATTAAAGGGTAAGTTAGGGAGTACTTATTATTAATAAATTCCAGTAATTCCATGTATTATTGAACACAATCATAGAGTCAAGGGCCATGTGGAGTATGTGCTCCATAAGTTTAGTAGCATCCACCCTTATCAAAACCTGGACCCAAGGGGTTTCTGAAGAGAGCCAATTCAGGACAATAACCTAGTGAGCTGCGCTAAAAAATGTATGTAGTAAACACTCATGGGAGGAGAGGAATGTCTGGGATAGGAGCAAAAAGCAAACACATTTTAGGATGATAGGGGAACCTGCAATCAGAGATGTTTTGGAGGCCATTTTCTGCCAAAAGTGAAGTCGTTTTATCCAGTAATTTTAATCCAATTTTCACTAGACAGATTGCCAAACCTAAAACATATCAGTCCTAAGTGTACCTGTTTAGAAGAAGTTGAAGTTATGACTAGAGCAACCTACCTAAAAACATTAAGGCCCCTCTTAGATGGAGCGGACTTTGCCGAGATCAACAGGGGATCAACAGGCAGGGCGGAGGGCAGGTCTGTGTCTGCTCACTTTCTGCACAGACAGAGCCCACTCTACTCTATGGGCAGCCTGGTGTAAACGGACTCTGCTTTACGTTTTCACCTTATGGCCCTCTGACCCCATCCACCTGGATGGAGGAGGACAGATACCCTTCCACTTGTTTCTAGTGGACCAGATCAGATCAGACGTAGAAGGGTGTAAATGGACACAAATCCATAGGGGTAAATGGACTGTCTGATCAGGGCCGCCTAAAAAACTGACTGGTGAACCTGATTGGAATGGTCGCATAAAAGGGGCCTAACTTATCAGAAATAAAAGGAACATTTTATAATGTTATGGCCAACAACATTTGATGACCTGAGTCAAACGTTATATGTTCATCTTTATGCATGGTTAGGGTTAGTCCTTTGCTCAGTTTACTTTTCAGCTGTAAGTTTCTCTTTCTGCTTTACCCCAAGTTCACACTTGTGCGTGTGGCTGCAGGAATTGCAGCGATTCCCACACCCGCAACCACTCACAGTGAAAATGCACTGCTCTGCAGAAATGCACTTGGCTGCCATTCATTCTGATTGGCACCCCCACACATATAAAATCACAGTGCATGTGCAGGAGTTTCAGGGAAATTGCATGGTCAAAAAGACCATGCGATTTCCCTGCAACCGCGTTTTTGAAAAAGGGCATGTACTTTTTTTTGAGGAAACGCAGGCACGGCAGCCCATTGAAATTAATTGGCTGCTGTGCTTTCATAAACGCGGCCTGCAAAATTGCAGAGATGTGAACCTAGAAAAAGGAGTAGTTGAAGTTATTAAAAAAAAATTAAACATAGATACTCACCTCCATGCTGCAGCATCCATGTACAACTGCAGCTGTCTTGTCCGCACTTTAGCGATTACATGATTACCAATCAGTCAATTCTCAATCTGCTCGCAGCAGATGGCAATCACTGTCAGTCACTGCTCTCTGCTCTACAACTCCAATGCTCACGGATCAGGTTGGGAAAGGAACAGGTGCGACTCTGGCTCTCAGCCATGCCTTGAAAGGTGAACCAAGCTGTCAGTCAGGCAAACAGGTGGATCCTGACAATATTGTCAGCAGGACCGGATTTCCCACAAGGCCACCGAGGCCAGGCCTCGGGGCGGCAGGGCGCGGAGAGGCGGCAGTGGCATGGTGTCCCCTGACGCCCGGAACATACAGTTAAGGGCAGCAAGTTGCTTTCTAGCAGGACTAAATGTAGTGTGGGGGAATCCGCCCACTCGTTAACAAGCGATTGCAGCAATGTCGCCAAAATCACTTGTAAAATGTGTGCTGCAGTCTGTCCGTCCCCTTCCCCCCCCCCCACATACCTCTCTCTGCTGGCTCTGTCTTCAGGACTCCGTCCTCCCCCCGGCCGCCGAACCTGTCTCCTGGCCCTGCCGCTGATGTACACAGTGAGAGGGGTGAGCTGTGCTCTTCCAATTTCAGCTGTGACAGGAGTTCTAGCACAGTGCTAGGACTCCTGTTTTGGAGGTGACAGGGTCAATAAAGAGAACCTGTCACCTTCAATTACTATCACACAGGGAATTGTTTTCTCCTGTGTGATAGCAATAAAGTTAAGTGGAATTTTTTTTTATACAAAAAAAAATAAGAAATAATAATTAAATTAATAAAAAAAATGATTAAAAATGAAAGAATAAGAAAAATAATATTAAAAATAATAAGAAAATTATACAAAAAAAAAAAAGTAAACGACAAGCTACAAATGAATAAAAAGTAAAAAAAAAAAAATTCCGCCCCTGCCATCCAGTTGCCATTCTCAGTTGATTTGGGGGGGGGGGGTGATTCGGTTGACAGGGAGGGGGTGCATTGCGGAACCTGGCCTTGGGGCGGCAGGGAGAGCAAATCCGGCCCTGATTGTCAGGGATCTTTCCCGAGCCAGGCATAGCTGGCTTTGTAGTTTCAGTTGTCCAGACTCCCCCAGTCTTAAGAGGGCAGCAAAACGAGGTGTATCCATGCAAGCCAAGATTGAAGTATAGCCTACTTACATTGTATGGACCCACACCCAAGCGCAGGAGGTTTTTGTGTTTGTGACCATATTTAAGCTATGTTCAATCAGCCAGTATCCTGCAATAGCCCATTATGAGCTGACTCTACGTCACAGGAGAACAGAAGTAAATGTGCTCCTGTGACCCAAGAGAAGCATGGCCAGAAAAGCTTTGAATATACTTCTCTTTTAAATCACATAATATTCACCAAACTTGAAGGACATTTCACCTTCATGAAAATATCCTTTAAATGTTCACCCCACCCCTCTGAGTAGAGTAATGAGGCATGCTTCACTGTGTGTCTCTGATTGGCTAGCATCACACAACCTTTGCCATAGCTGTCCTTTAGTTACACTAAAAAGAGGGTCCTGAATGTACTTTTTAGCTAGCCAGCAAAGTCACTAACTAATCTTAATTTTTTTTTTCTAGATCCAAACAAATCAGAACAGCTACCATTGTTCTTTCTTTAAATCAGACATGCTCATCATTGCAAAATAAATTGCTGTTTTATAAATGATGGATAACAATAATAATAATTATAATAACAATTTGGCGGTCGCTAGGGGAAAGTCAATCAACAAGAGTTTTCCCTGACACAGATTACTGAAAAAAGATTGGTGTCTCGACATAGTTTGCATCAATCATTGACACGCAGACAACTAAACAAATTACATAAACATTACTGTTTAATATTGTGCCAAAGGATGTGTACTTCTGTTCAGCCGTCTTGTGATCTGTGTTCATCTGACATACTGCACAGCCGGGCAATTGATACATCTGTACCCTGATTCAGAAATGCAGCTTCCTATGCCCTCTTAGCTTGCTCCTGTACAAAGAATTAGCACCATCACTCAGGGATGGACTGGCCATTGGAACTACAGGGAGTTTCCCGGTGGGCCTATGGCTCAGTGGGTCGGCTTCAGTGACAGCAGACCGCCACCCCCCTCCGCTCCTCTGTCTCTCCCTTCCTGCAGCGCTCACCTCCTCTCCCTCCCTGCAGCGCTCACCTGGGGGGAACAGAGAAGCAGGGGGAGGACCAGAGGAGCATGGGGGACGACAGAGGAGCATGGGGAAGGGGACAGACAGTTGACTCAACAGCTATGGCCTGGGAGTTTCTCACTTCTGCCTAATCTTGTCCCAACTGATTATTTGCCCCGGGTGAAATAATGTCTAGCTTCCCCACTGGTACTGCCTATAAAAGTACCAGTACCAGCCGTTGTACTCGAATAAAGTAGAACGGCTAGTGGCTAGTGAAGGGGGAGAGTGGGCTTGGGTGGCCGGGGAGGGGGGGTGGTGGGAGTTGTCCGGTTGCCATGGTGGGCCAGTCTGGATGAAGTCCAGGGCCAAATTTTTGTCCCAGTCCAGCCCTGCCATCACTTCTGCAGAACTAGCTGGCAGAAAGTAGTAAAACAGAATTTGGAAGTAGCAGCAGAGTGGTCTTCCACAGAGCTGTGTGAATTGCAAGCGTGGCTGAGCAGAATTAGGCATCCTCTGGCAAATTAAATGGTAAATGTATTTGTAAGTCCAATGCTTGCTCCTGTAGTATGTTGAACAATTCAGTTTTCAACCGCTAATGTTGGCCATGTATATAATCAATTTATTTTCTGATTGATCACTTCCGATTGGAATAATCGTTTGATAGTCAAGAAGGCAATCAATCGATATGCTACACACAGGAAAGTGGAATTCGATGGATACTTGGAACTGAAATGCCATCGCAAATTACCAAACATATCTCTGTATCCATCAGGCAATCTTATGAACCAATAGATCAAAATTATGACTGAATAAATTCAGTGCTGTCGATTGGATGCAAACCGATCTAAAATGTTCCACCTTTCCCGGGAACGGGTGGATGGCTGGCACCTCTAGTGACCCCACAGGAAATTCTCAGCATGGGGCACAGGTTCCATAAGGTGGGATTCCTTAGGACAAACTCTGGGAAGTGAGGAACCCTTCCTCACAAGACCTAAAGGAACTGATCTCTCTGTCCTATGGAGACTACTAGCCTACAACTGATGGTTCGAGATGATTAACTACTCACTTTACTGCTAGCAACTGTTACAATTTTGCTCCCATTCTCCTATGATGTTCTGTAACTGTAAATGTGGGCCATGTTGGCCGACGATAAGAATGTTATTGTATGTTATCCAATTCATGTAAAATCTCAATAAAAATATTGAAAGTAAAATGTTCTACCTTGGCCAATTGACCAAACCCAATCTAAAAATAAAGAAGAAATTCCGCGCTGGAAAATACACAAAAAAAAACTTTAAAAAATGCAAGCCAGCACTGGAGGATAATTCAAATAGAAATCCCAATAGTGATCAATAACAATAAAGTGCAGCGCAACAACATATAAATTAAATAATAACACAATTGATGATCAGATAAAGTGTACAAAATTATATATAAATATATATAAATATAACTCTAATATTAACACAAAAAGAAATCCATAAAGTGCATCAGTGAAAAAAGTCCAAAAGGTTCTCCAAATAATGAAGTGACTGATTGTGATTAAATCTCAAAAAGCTGTGATCGACAGGAAGGTTCCTTCACCAATAGCTAAAGATGGCCCCTCACCTCAGCCATTCGACCATGGCTAGGTCACAAAACTTTTGAAAAACCTCCAAGGTAAGTGTAAGGACACGTCCAAGCTTTAAAGGTTACCAGCAGGCAGCAGACAGCTCAATACTCCCAACGACCACGGAGAAATCTACTTTCCTTGGGTCCCTTTTCCTCTTAATGTTACTGTACGGGGCCTTACAGTAACATTAAGAGGAAAAGGGACCCAAGGAAAGTAGATTACCTTGGAGGTTTTTCAAAAGTTTTGTGACCTAGCCATGGTCGAATGGCTGAGGTGAGGGGCCATCTTTAGCTATTGGTGAAGGAACCTTCCTGTCGATCACAGCTTTTTGAGATTTAATCACAATCAGTCACTTCATTATTTGGAGCACCTTTTGGACTTTTTTCACTGATGCACTTTATGGATTTCTTTTTGTGTTAATATTAGAGTTATATTTATATATATTTATATATAATTTTGTACACTTTATCTGATCATCAATTGTGTTATTATTTAATTTATATGTTGTTGCGCTGCACTTTATTGTTATTTATCAAACCCAATCTAAACCAAGTCCAAAATCATTCAGAAGGGAAGTTATGGCTATTCAGTCCATTTCTGATTTGATCGAATCGTACATCATTGGATAACAACATTGAAGAGTGTATGGCCACCATTATATTATGACATAGTTGAGTGTGTGTGTGTATGTTTTGTTTTTTTGCTACCATTTTTCATATCCCTGTACAATGAGTTTGCTAAGAAACACATCTAAAAGTTTTTTGAATTTCTGTACACTCCTTGCCAACACTATCAACCATGCTTACTGCTCTAACAGTAAAGAACCCCAAACGCAGTTTCTTTAAATCCAAACTCTTTTATTGATAAAAAAAAGGTCAGGACAGATGACATTTTTTTTTTTTTTACATTGCATACCACGCTTATTGCATAGGATGTACATTCTTTCAAGGAAATACCAGTCAAGAAGGAAAAATAGACAGAACGTTCAAACCAACATGAAATGTAGCAATAAATGTATACAAAACAGTGCAGAAGGAATCCACTGAGTAGGTAAGTACGATGAGCAGCATCTCAGGTATTACTAACCACACCCCAGCAAAAAATCCTGCCTTTAAACAGTTTCCGTTAGGTGGGTTCAACATAAAGCAAAATACCATTGTTATCACCAAGCTGTAGTAGCCTGTACATCACTAATTTAGGGGGAGATGGGGCTAAACCTGGTATGTCCAGCCATCCTTGCCATACTAATTAAATCTTGCGTAAGGCTTTCCAATGTCGATAAGCGAGTTGTTCACGTAGTAGCAAGAAGTTAACATATTTTGTTCATTGTTTTACTGTCAGGATAGTGGGAGCCATCCAGTATCTAGCGATCAGTTTACGAGCAACACACAAAAGACAAGATACCATTATATATCTACCTGGTTGAAACAATTTAGGGTCTAATGCACCCAGTAGACATATTAGGAGATTAGTAGGTATAGTAACTTGGGCGAATAATAAAACAGGTTGTACAACCTGGGTCTAGTAACGCTTAAGTTTCAGACATCTCCAGACCAGATGTATGAAATCACACCTATGAGAATGGCATTTAGGACATAGAGGTGAGTCCCTCTTACCACAGTCAGGAAGTTTGGCTGAAGTTCTATTCTATGGGCCCTATGTAAAATAAACAGTTGTGAAAGTTTGTGGGAAGCAGATAGGGATACAAAGGGGATTCATTCCAGGGACATTTCCCACTGTTCACCTGTTATTTGCCCAATATCCTCCGACCATACTGCCCTGCACCTGAGTGTAGCAGAATGATATATAGAGGAAAGTAACCACTGATAGATATATGGGAAATCAATCTTTTCTCCCCAAACGCAGTTGTAAAGGCAGAAGGTTTTTATCTTCTATGCATTAAGATAAAAAAAAACGTCTGCGTGTAGCAGCCTCCCCAGCACCCCCTGATCCCCCTAATATTTACCTGAGCCCCATCTCTCTCCAGCAATGTCCACGAGTGTCTTAGCCATCTGAGACTCTCTCCCTGGATTGGCTGAGACACAGCAGCAGCGCCATTGGCTCATGTGGCTGTCAACCAAAGCCAATCAGGGGAGAGATGGGGCGTGGCCAGGTCGGGCCCTGTGTTTGAATAGACACACAGAGCTGTGACTTGGCTCACGTGCCCCCATAGCAAGCTGCTTGCTGTGGGGGCACTCAACAGGAGGGAGGGGCCAGGAGAGCCGAAGAGGGACTCGAGAAGAGGAGGTTCTGGGCTGCTCTGTGCAAAACCACTGCACAGAGGAGGTAAATATAACATTTTTGTTTTTGTTTTTTTAAACAAGACTTTACAATCACTTTAAGACTGAATCTCTTCTCATGCAGCATCATTTTGTGGCTCCATGTCTTCTTCAGGAACCTTAGGTTAAAGTGGAACTACACTGCACCTGAGCACAACAAACCCCAAAAATTTTGATTGAGAGAGTGAAGTCTGGGTTTGCAGCTATGCGAATTGGATGCAGTTTTCTCCACATTCAATTCGCATGACAGGAGATTGTGAATGACTCTCTGTGAAGCCGGTTTACATATCTCTGTTGCGGCTTGCACAGTACATCTTTGGCTCTGTTTCATGGCCGAATTCAGGCAAAAATGTGTCCGTGATAAGGAGAACAGGGAAGCACCAGGCCCCTGCTGCGAACCGCATCCGTCGGAAGTGTGAACTTAGCCTGAATCGTTTCCTCTCAATACTAGAGTCACCATTCAAAAGAAATTTGATGTAAAACAAACAGAGCTTGAAGTAAAAAGAGAGCTACAGGATAAAAATAGATAGAAAGTCCCAGAAGTTTCTATAAATAATTATTAATTATAATACTGAGTGCCAAGTCTTGGTAAAAGTTATTGTGGCTAGGGTAATAAACTGGAATCATGTGTGCGTCTAGTTTTCAATCAGTGTGTTTATAGCCTGTTTTGTTACCTTGGTAATTACAGCTATGGCTTAGAAGTGATGCAAGTCTAAAACATCCATACATTTAAAACTTAAGACTGTAGAAACACATGCCGACCATTGACATTAAGGCATCAATGCAATGTGCTAGTTTCAAAAGTGAATGAAAAAACAGGTTCAGACTTATTATATTTATTTATTACAGGTATTTATATAGGGCTGACAATTAAAGCCTTGTGTACATTGGACTTAGTTGGGAGCGAAAGGCACAGATGCATCATCCAACCCCACTGTGGATGAAACTCTCTGAGGCTGAAAGCTGCTGCAGCTGGTTGGTGCGATTAATGTTTAGGGCAATGCATTGTGCACCCATGGATGTATGATCAGAATGCTCTCTGTTAGCCCACTGAATAATGCCAATCTGTGGGATAGTTAGGAGGCAGGACTTGACATCCACTACTGCAGATATCAAAATCCATACAAAAGAAACTTGCACTGCTCAGTTCAGAAGTACACAGACAATATTGCTACCCAACGTCTACATACATATGTGTGTATATCTTGTACACAGCCTATGTACCACTATGAACTATGAACCACCGTAACCGTAGCTGTCCCAGCTCTGCCTGCTTAGATAAGCTTACTGAACATGCCCCTTTTTTGGATATATCCACTTTTGAAAAGCATGACTACATGTGTCTCCTCCAGGGCCGGATTCCAGAAAAGACCACCGAGGCCAGGCCTTGGGGCAGCAGTGGGTGCAGGGATGGCGCCACGGCAACAGGGGGTAGGGATGGACTGGCCATCAGGACTCCTGGGAGTTTCACAGTGGACCAATGGGCTCAGTGGGCCGGTTACAGCAGCTACCTAATCTGCATCGGTGGTCAGCGGCGATCTACCCATCAATCGCCAGCATGCAGAGTATCACAGAAAGCGTGTGTAATAAGTTCTCTCTCATGTCACTCTGCTCCCCTGCGACCCCTCCTCTCTTCTCGTCCATCCTCATTTGCTTGTGACATCACCTGGGATCACGCCGTCTGTGGACGTATCCCAGTGTGCATGCATCGGATAGAATGTCTAAGGCCGGGTACACACGAACAAACATGTATGGTGAAAGCGGTCCGTCGGACCGTTTTCACCATACATGTCTGCCAGAGGGCTTCTGTACGATGGTTGTACACACCATCGTACAGAAGTCCGCGCGTAAACAATACGCGGGGCGTGTCCGCGGTGTCGCCGCGTCGATGACTCGGTGTCGCCGCGACAATGACGCAGCGACGTGGGCGGCCCACCTTTAAAATGCTTCCACGCATGCGTCGAAGTCATTCGACGCATGCGAGGGACGGCGGGCGCCTGGACATGTACGGTAGGTCTGTACTGACGACCGTACATGTCCGAGCGGGCAGGATTCCAGCGGACGGTTTTAAAACACGTCCAGGAATATTTGTCTGCTGGGAAAAGGCCCGGCGGGCAAATGTTTGCTGGAATTCGGCCCGCTCGCGCCCACACACGACCGAACATGTATGCTGAAACTGGCCCGCGGACCAGTTTCAGCAGACATGTTTGGTCGTGAGTACGGGGCCTAAGATACGTCGAACACTGCCTACGACGTGAACGCAACTTACGCACAGCCCTATTCACGTACGACTTACGTCAACGGCGTAAAATTCGACGGCTGTTCCGACGTCCATACTTTGCATTGGCTGCGCCTCATATAGCAGGGGTAACTTTACGCCAGACGTAAGCCTAACGTAAACGGCGTAGCGGGCGCAAGTACGTTAGTGAATCGGCGTATCTACCTCATTTGCATTTGCGCCCCTTGCGGCCAGCGTAAATATGCACCCAAGATACGACGACGTAAGAGACTTACGTCAGTCGTATCTTGGCAACAGTGAGGCGTATCTGATTCTATGAATCAGGCGCAAAGATGCAACGCCTCACATTCGGACTTACGACGGCGTATCAGGAGATACGCCGTCGTAAGTCCTTTGTGAATCTGGGCCTATGTGTGTTTTCTATCCTGGATACCATTTCCTATGGCAGAAGGAGTAGACTTTTTACACCATGCATGCAACTCCCTTGGTTTCCAGATACTTAGGTCTCGTTCACATGAGTGTCACACAGGTTGCACAGGTGTGCCGCACATGCAGGCATTAACAATTATGTCTATTGGGACATAACAGCTACATGGACACTGGTCCCAATTTGATAGTGATGCAGGTGTGGGTACATGTCCCCGAACAAAACACTATCTACATTCAGGGACTCACACCTGCAATGCTGTACAGGCAGTGCCTGAGTTACAAACATCTGACACACAAATTTTTGTCTGTTTTTTTGTATGCTGCTAGTCTCATGTCGAAAGTGAAGAGGTTACTCACCTTACGAAAATTCTCGTACGACAGAATTCAATGTCAGAAGTGACGTATTGTGTTGAATAGTTTTGTATGTGTTCTTTCGTTTCTAAACATGCATAGTTCTGCTCTTACTATTTTTTTTTTTTTTTTCAGTTGAAAAATTTACTAATTAAAGAAAATCGGACAATGCGTTTACTTCCAGTTTTCGTCGTCCAAAATTTCGTATTCGGCTGTCGAAACTACCATACTAACGATCAGAAAATCTGCAGATTGTTCATTGGATGAAATTTTACTTCCGATTTTCTGATTGTGTGTACGTGGCTTAACATACAACTCGTACTTTTTTATTTTTTACGTTCTATTTTATTAGATTTAAATTAGCATATACATAATAGAAAAGATGATAAGCATTTCCCTCCCCAGTGGAAATATACTTTACCATATTAAACCGTGCCTTTCATATCAATCCTCCCCCGAACCCCTCCCCAACCTATCCCCTCCCTCACTCACACCTACCCCCATACGACTCGTACTTAAGAGCAGAGGCAGCATGACATCATGCTGGTCCCAGAAACAGCCAGGCAGCCATCTTGCTGCTCACTGCATGCTGGCACCTACTGTCCGGCGGACCTGTCAGCAATCCCACAGCACTGCATGGCCAGTTAACTTTTCCCTATGCCAGCCCTCAAAATTTCACTCTTTTGCTCGCATTTTGCGAGTGGAATTTGTTCCAGGGCGAGTGAGGAGCTGGGGTGAACCAGGCTGACAGTTTCCTGGCTGAAGCGATCAGCCAGGAAACTGTCAGCTGGACTGCCCTGGTGCCGCTCTGAGCCGAGGCTGCAGCGCTCTCCTTCTCCCCCTCTTGTATCACACACAGCGGGCATCTTCCGCTGTGTGTCATGGAGCGGGGTCTGTGTTTGGCGGCACGATGTGACGAGGTCTCGCCTCCCAGCTAATGTGATAGTAGATTGAATCAGTGTTCTGCCTATCACATTAGCCAGTCTAGGGGGGCGGGACCTTATCACACAGTGCCGCCAAACACAAACCCCGCTCCATGACACACAGTGGAAGATGCATGCTGTGTGTGATACAAGAGGAGGAGGAGAGCGCTGCAGCCTCGGCTCAAAGCGGTGCCAATGTTTGTGTGAGGCGAGTCTGAAGTGATGATGGGGCACAGTAATGGGGCACAGTGATGGGGCAAAGTAATGTTGCAATTGATGGGGCACAGTAATGCGGCTATTGATGGGGCAAAGTAATGCAGCAATTGATAGGGCACAGTAATGCGGCAATTGATGGGGCACAGTAATGCGGCAATTGATGGGGCACAGTAATGCGGCAATTAATGGGGCACAGTAATGCGGCAATTGATGGGGCACTGTAAGGCTGCAATTGATGGGGCACAGTAAGGCTGCATTGATGGAGCACTGTAAGGCTGCATTCACGGGGCACACTGAGGCTGCACAGATGGGTACTGATATGCTTTATGTTACTATTGTTAAAGTTGTTAATATTTATTTTTGGAACTTAATTCTGCTTAAAATATTTAACAGTGTAATTTCATGAGATAATTTACAAGGGCCTGTTTAGGGGTGGACTTAGGGGTTAGGCAGGGGAAGTGTTGGGTGGGGCAACTGGTGGCGAGTAACTCTTAAGGCCTGGTTAGTGGCTTAGGACTTGAAATTTTGAGCCCTGCCCTATGCTATCCAAAACATAAAAGTGAACAGGGCCTTATCCAGACTGAGGTTCTGAAAATTCACAAATGATGCTGGCTTATTCCTTTGAAGCTTCTGGTTAGATATTAGGATACCACATATGATACATGTAAAGTTGGCCTGCAGCAGAACAATTTTATTGAGGAAGGAATGGCAGGAATTGACTAGAGAAAAAGAGTATATGTGTTTTACTACATGAACTATGAGACCCAAGATAACACAGCAATTTCAAATTAGCCAGCAGCTGAACAGATTTAAATACAACATAGTAAGGCTAGGCCTAAATTTACTAGCGACAAAGAGAACAGGCTTCTGCACAGTGACAGGAAGCGGTCACAGTACCTAGCCAATGGTAAGAGGCCAAGGTATTCTTTTATTTTAACTTGTTTTCTTGCACATATGAATAAAACATACATGCATAGAATATGTGGTTCTACCATTACAGGGAAGGGAGCCGCTGTAATTTAACTGGTTCTTTCCCAAACTACTGCAGAGGCAGCCAAGCACACAGCATCAGCCAATTCACTCCGGCTCAAATGAACAGCCTAGGGATTTGACGTTTTAAGTTTATTTGCTAGTTGATAATTGGAAGCGGATTTAGGGTTATATGGGATGTTCCAAGATGCTAAATAATAACAAGAGGACACAATTCATTATTTTAAACTTCTCTGTACAGCCCTCACGCCAGGAACACATAGAGGCTGCCTTAGCTGAGGCTATCACTGGCACTTTCACCCAAGGGAAAAACAGCACACAGCCACTAGGACCTAGTGCTCAGCTCAGTATGCACAATATCACAGGATAACAGAATTCCTCCTTCCAGTTTCAATCAGACACTCTTCAGTGAGGGAGAAGTCAATGCACACAATGCCGTAGGACAGATAGACCCTTTCCAACTTCCACAGGGTGCTCCTAAGTGAGCTCTCCAGACCAGGCCATTTAGGTAAGACTGTTTAGCTGGTTATAAAGATAATGAAGAATAGCCCCCCAGCCCTGCCTCAGCTGGGACCTCGATGAACACCAGCAAACTCCAGCAAAAACTGCCTCAGAGGGGCAGAGCCCCTATTGCTGTGAAACTTCTCCAACAGGACAAGAACCAGGCTGCTTCATGCCCCAGACTATTTGTATGTCGTTTTGCCAGCTACTGGGCACACCTCCCCAGAGATGAGCTGAAACACCATAAATATTCAGGATGGTCAGCTGACTTTCCAGCCCACTATGATTCTAGAATCCTCTAGAATGCAGGGGGAAGTAATCAAACCCGCAGCCTCTGAGATCCAGAACAGCCCAAAGCACACAAAAACTGTTCCACTGAGTACAGAGGAGCCAAAATAACGAAATTTACCTAATATCCTACGAGCCTAATTAGGAGGGTGTTACAAATAGTTTTCCATAAAAACATATGAAAAGATCATCATTCACTAGAACATCGGGTAAGGCACAAACAATCAGTCAGAGTGTATGTGACAAGTAACCCCTGAGCAACTGAATGTATGGGAAGCTAACAAACAATAGTTAAGGAAACAAAAAAAAAAAAAAAAAACTCGGAGATAAGAGAACCAATTCAGCATACGTGCCTTTACTAGTTTCCTAATAAAAGGAAATAGGGAAAAAATGTTATGTCAAAGTGTCATATAGGGTCATTACTAATTATAGAACGCAGTGGAATAGGACATAGGAGAGTTTTAAGAGGTGAAATTAGTAATCAGCGCAGAAAGTTCACCCAGTTACCCCAGATTTTATAGAATTTTCCACAGCACCCTATGGCCTAATGTAAATATGTAATTTACTAGCTCTTTTCTTTTTTGAATGAACACAGTGAGTGATCAGTACCAATTACTCCTGTGTCTATTCATTGCTGAAGCATCGTAAACTTTGCTTAACCACTTGACCACCAGGCACGTAAACCCACTTAATAACCAGACCAATTTTCAGCTTCCGGTGCTCTCACAATTTGAATGACAATTACTTAGTCATACAACATTGTACCCAAATGAAATTTTCGTCCTTTTATTCACACAAATAGAGCTTTCTTTTGGTGGTAGTTAATCACCGTTGGGTTTTTTATTTTTTGCGCTATAAGAGAAAAAATACTGAAAATTCAGTAAAAAAAATGAATTTGTCTTTGTTTCTGTTATAAAATGTAGCAAATTTAGTATTTTTTCTTCATTCTTTTGCATAATGTGAAAGATGAAGTTACGCCGAGTAAATAGATACCCAACATGTCACCCTTCAAAATTGCACACGCTCGTGGAATGGCGCCAAACTTCGCTACTTAAAAATCCCCATAGGCGACGTTGCAAGGTATTGTGGGGTATTGCAGGGTATTGTGGGGTATTGCAGAGTAGTGTGGGGTATTGCAGAGTAGTGTGGGGTATTGCAGAGTATTGTGGGGTATTGCAGAGTATTGCACAGTAGAGTAGTCTTAGTATGGGGCAGGGATGGCTGAGCAGGTATGGATGGCTGGATCTGTGACTGCATTTGTCACAGATCCAGCCCACAGCACTCGTGCTGCATCCGCTCTCTCCCCTCTTCTCTCACACTGTACCGTTCGGTACAGAGAGGGGAGGGAGGAACCGGCGTCATCACATGACGCCGGTTTGTTTACAAGTGATCGCGCCATCATTGGACGGAGCGGTCACATGGTAAACCGCCGCCATCAGCGGCGATTTACCGTGATCCGTGATGCGCCGGGTCCACCGGACCCGGCGGTCATGGACATTCCTGTGTGCGCGCCCCATGGGAGTTAAGGAACCGCCTTGTAGATGTATATCATCTATAGGGCGGTGATTAAGCGGTTATTAGAGCATCAGAGTGCTTCCTATTCATTCACTTGTGAATATATCCTTAGTCACTTTTGGCTGGGGTTGGGGGGACGGGCTGTCAGGTAGGCTGTATGGGGCCCTGTGATTTCTAACAGAAACCCTGCTTATAGTTACAGATGTTGGGGAGTTTGAAGGTAATAGAAATAAAGGCAGTAATTTGAGATCAAAACAGCCTAATTCTGTCACAATTCCAGACCATATGAATAAAGTCCCCCGGTTCTTTAAAACATTTACATCTACAGCAGGTAGATTGGCCAACAAATTGGTACAACAGGTAGATTGGCCAAAGTATTCCCCTCCTCTCCTCCATACAGTGACAGCTTCCTGGCGCGATAGCTCAGGTGGGTTGAGTAGGAGCCAAACATTCCTAAACTTATCCCTAGTTCTAACACAATAAATTATTTTATTTACTTGCTTCTTCCCTGTTTTGCAAGTTAATTCTTATGCCACGTACACACCATCACTTTATGTGATGAAAAAAAACAACGTTTTTCAAAACGTCACTTTAAATGACCGTGTGTGGGGGAAAACGTTGTTTTATGTCTTGTGAAAAACGACAAAAAAAAAATTGAAGCATGGTTAAATTTTATGTGTCGTTTTTCAAAACGTCGTTTTTTACTTCACAGAAATTGACCGTGTGTAGCAAAAAAAGAAAGTTTAAATCGACGTTTTTACACCCGCGGATGCCCAGAAGCAAGTTATGAAGCGAGCTTCAATGGAAAAACGTGGTGAACGTAACCTCGCTTTGCTAGAGCATTGTGAAAAAACGATGGTGTGTAGGCAACATCGTTTTTGAAAATTGAAGTTTCAAAAACATTGTTTTTTACTTCACAGAAAATGTCGTTTTTTTTCATCACATAAAGTGATGGTGTGTACGCGGCATTACCCTCCTGGGTTTTATAAGTTAATGCTTAGGCCGCGTACACATGGTCGGTCCATCCCATGAGAACGGTCCGAAGGACCGTTTTCATCGGTTAACCGATGAAGTAGACTGATGGTCTGATGTGCCTACACACCATCAGTTCAAAAACCGATCGAGTCCAACGCGGTGACGTAAAACACAACGACGTACAGAGAAAAATTAAGTGCAATGCTTCCAAGCATGCGTTGACTTGATTCTGAGCATTCGCGGGTTTGGAACCGATGCTTTTGCGTACTAACCATCGGTTTTGACTGATCGGTTAGGCGTCCATCGGTTGAATTTTAAAGCAAGTTCTAAATTTTTGGACAGAAGGATAACTGACCGATGGGGCCCACACGCGGTCGGTTTGGACCGATGAAACTGAACTTCAGTCCGTTTTTATCAGTTTGGTCTGATCGTGTGTACAGGGCCTTAGAGTATGCTGCCATGTGGTATGTTGCCATGATGCACAAAGAAACTGGAAAATGTATATACTCACCTTTTTTTTCCTGGTCCATTTTTTTGGCTCCCGCTGCTGTCAATGAAATTTTGTGATGAGTGAGCTGGGGCAGGGTGGAGCCACACTGTCTGTGTCAATGGATACAGACAAAGCTGCTCGGGAGTGCATCTTCCTATGGGGCAGCGTTTGAAAAGAAGGAGCCAGGAGCACTGGCAGGGGACCCCATACATGAGGATAAGGGCTGTTCTGCAGGAAACTATTGCACACAGCAGTGGACGCTTTTTTTAACTGCACCTGAACTCATTCAATGTTATCCTATGTATACAGTCTCGTTTATTGCGTTTCTTTGAAAGCAAAAAAATGGGTTCCGATGCTGAAGATTTCCACTTTTCAGACACCAAATGTGACTAAACGCAGCTAAACGTTGTAACCCGCGTTAGCCAAGTTTTGTTTATAGGCGTTTTTATTTTTGCCCATTTTTTTCATAACGGTTCTAAACTCAAACGCGGCAAAACGTGGCAAAACGCAGCTAAACGCGGCAAACCTGAAGTTTTTGAAAGAGAGAGGGAGAGAGGGGAGAAAGAGGGAGAAAGAGGGAGAGAAAGGGAGAGTGGGAAGAGAGAAAGGGAGAGGGAGGAGAGGAAAGGGAGGGAGCGGTAGGAAGGGGTGGGTGGAGGAGAGAGAGAGGAGTGTGGTAAGAGAGAGAGAGAACTGGGGGTGACACAGAGGAGGGAGTTGAGAAAGAGGGGGTAAGGGAGGGAGAGAAGGGTTGTGTGGGACAGTGGGAGAGGGGTGGTAAGAGAAAGAAAGAGATGAGGGGTGAGAGAAAGGAGGGTGGAGAAAGAGAGAGAGAGAGTGGGGAGGTGGAGAGAGGAAGGGGAGAGAGGGAGCAAGGGGGGAGAGAAACATAGGAGGAGGTGAGAAAGAGGGGGGGTGAGGAAAAGGGGGGGTGAGAGAGATCGCTAGCCCTGTCCCTGTCTGCAGCCCCTCATGTGCCCCATGTCCCAGTCTGTGTGAGCATGGGGGGATGGGGGGGCAAAGAGCAGGGAGGAGCCAGAGAGCACTGAGGGGGTGGGGGCAGAGAGCACTGGGGGAGGCAAAGAGCAGGGAGGAGCTTGAGAGCACGGGGTGGGGGTAGAGAGCACAGGGGGGGGCAAAAAGCAGGGAGGAGCTGGAGAGCACTGGGGGTGTGGGGAAAGAGAGCACTGGGGAAGGTGGAGAGCACAGGAGGGGTGGGGGCTGGAGGGCGCTGGGGGGGGATCTTGAGAGAAGGAGGGGAGTCAGAATGAATGGGAGTGGGGAGCAGGGGGAGCTGGACAGCAGGGGGTGGAGAGCACAAGAGGGGCCAGAGAGCAGGGGTCGGAGCCAGGGAGCACACTGAGGGTTTGGGGAGCAGGGGGCGGAGCCAGTGAGCACAAGGAGGGGCTGGAGAGCATAGGGGTGCAGAAGAAGTTAGATAAGGAGTGGTGAGCAGCTGCAAATATAGGAATTGATATTTCCATATTCCTCCTGCAGCCGCTACATGCTCACTTCTGCCTCCTGCAGACATTCAGCAGCTGCAGGAGGAATATGGAAAGATCGATTTGTCTATATGCAGATGCCCACCGCTCCTCCTATCCAGGCACACAGGGAGGCTGCACAGGCACTCACGTTCTCTGTAACAGCTCTGGTGATCAAGAGTGAACCACAACTGCGACTAGCAAGCAATTTCAATGCACTTCTCTATGTGAGAATTCAGTATTGGACCCCAGGCGTCACTCCACACAAACAGGAGTTTGGGGGTTCTCTACATCATCTCTCTCTCACATAAAGGAATGCGTTGAGCCTCTAGGGTTAATCGCATTACCACATGCGACCAGAGCCTAGCGTTAAAAGATACATTTCACTAGGAGATCCCGATGCACAACTGTATGCAAATGATCATCAGTATTGGACCCCAGGTGTCACTTCACACAATCAGGAGTTGGGGGGTTCTCTACATCATATCACTTAAACATACAGTAGTGCATTAGGCCACTAAGGGAGTAGGTATGTATTACCTCCAACCCTTAACATAGAAAAGTTAGAGCGAACATGTTCAGCAACTTGGGGCAAATTGAACTTATAAGAACAAATAAGAACTTATGTCAAGCACGTAGTTAGTATGAATAGTGATAGCAACTAGTATTTGCATAAGAGACGCATATATAGCTAAGCTTATTGGAAGTATATGTTCCTTAGATGTTTCCACAGCAAACAGCCAAAGCACAACAATGAGGCCTTGTACACACGACCGAGGAACTCGTCGAAAATGAAACATCATTTTCCTCAACAAGTTCCTTGTTAGGCTTGTGGAGAAACTTGACAAGCTCTCTTTGCGTACACGCTGTCAAGACCAAATCTCGTCATTCTCAAACGCGGTGACGTACGACACATACGACGGCAGGGGAAGTTTGATTCCACTGGCACAACCCTTGGGGCTGCTTTTGCTAATCTTATGTTACTGCGTGTTAAGTAAAAGTTTGGTAGGAGACGATTTGCACTTTTCAGTCTGTTACAGCGTGACAAATGTGCTATCTCCATTACAAATGCTACTTTTACCGAAGGTGCGCTCCCGTCCCATACTTTATTCTGAGCATGCACGGGTTTCTTAGCATACACACGATCGCCCGACGAGGAACACGACAAGGAAATTGAGACTCCCGACGAGGAAAAAGAGAACTTGTTCTCTTTTTTTCTCGTCGAGTTCCTCGACAGTTTTCTCGGTGAAAAACATACACACGACCGTTTTCCTCTGCAAAAAAGCTCTGTCACCAAGTTTCTTGATGGATTCTGTCGAGGAAAACGGTTGTGTGTACAAGGCCTCAGTCCCAAGTTGAGATGATAGTTTACGAGCCAACGTTAAATAGCATTTGCCTTACAACAATATGTGTAGCAGATCTTCCTAAAGCACTACAAGTAAGAGATGTACTACTTATCCGTTTGCAGGGCTTTAGACAAGGGATTCCGTAGTGTAGGGTGTCAGCAAGGAATCCCTCTTAGGGTGCCAGCAGGAATGATTGTCTGGAGGCAGATAGCATGATGGCTATTTTGGCATGGAGATTCCTGGTAAGGTTGATCTGTAGCGTGGAGAGCGCTGGCAGTAGGATTGTAGCATAACTGAGCTACGGCTGACAATAATAGAAGGCGTGTACCATACACGCTGCTCTGTGTATAGTAGAAGAGCATGTGTGCCGAATGCAGCTGATTGCATTCTGCACTTCTGCGTTCCAGGCTGAAACGCACGCGGCGCCGGGAGATGACATCGTTGCGCGTTCGCCGCGCGTTCGCCAGGCGCCGATTACATTCTCCCTGGTCGGCCAGGCAGCATAAGGACATTGGAGAAGGAGCTCCTTCAACTTCAGTCACTGGGCAGCTCAGCTGGAAGCAAGTACGGAGAGATCAGGTGAGCGGCGGAGGCGGAAGGAGCAGCCCAGCTTTGGGTCCCACATGGACATGCCACACGCACGCCTTGCAGAGATGGCACATGGAGTCAGGTGCTGTCACCTGGCCCTGCTGCCACCTAAAGGCCTCTAATGTCCTGCTCCCCGCACCTGCTGCCAACGGACCAGGGCGCTCGATGATGAGGCCGCTTTTCCTTGGGCAGTACCCGATTTGTCAGTAAGCCCCTGGGCCACAGAGTCCTAGCGAGGGTAGGCAGACCCAGCAATGAAACTCACACTCTTCTCTATGGTGCTCATTGCAGTGCCATTTTTTAAAAGGTGCAGGCTCTTCTTTGGTGCAGTGTGTTTTTTGCCCCCATAGACTTCAATTGGAGCGCATGTACACACAATGTAAACTGCATGTACATGCATTTTTAGTGCCAATTTGGCAGAGTTTTGTGTAAAAAATCTAGTCTCCTTCTTCTATTAAAAAAAATGCAAAAAAAAACATGCAGAGTCGCACTAAAAAAACACACTGACCCTGGGTTCACACTAGTGCGATGCGGGAACCAGCACGATTACAGCGCTTGTTCCTTTATAGCTCATCTCCCGCAAGACATCCCCAGTTTAGTTCACAGATCACAGTGCGAACTCGCACAGGAATCAGATCGCATAGGTGAGATCACCCATGTGACCCGATTCTAGTGCATGGGAAAAACAAGTCCCTGCACTATTTTCTGTGCGAATCCAATGTGAGTTTAGCCATACAACTCGCATTGCTCAGCCCCAAATTACAATAGTGCATTCTCTCTGGAGTTTGTTGCATTACACAGCAATGAAAATCACATTCTTCTCTATGGTGCCCATTGCAGTGCCATTTTTTAAAAGGTGCAGGCTCTGCTTTGATGAAGTTGCAGTGTGTTTATTTGCCCTATAAACTTCAATGGGAGTACATGCGTTTTTAGTGCCGTTTTGGTAGGGTTTGGTAGGGTTTTGTAGGGTTTTGTGTATAAAATCTAGTCTCCTTCTCCTATTAAAAAAAATTAGGGACTGTCCCTGATTTGGAGCAATGTCCCTCTGTCCCTCATTCCTCCTCATTTGTCCCTCATTTTGGTATGATCTATATAGATGTATGAAAAAAAGGCACTTTTTATCTATCAAAAAGTGTTTCCCAGTGCTAAATCTTTCATCTGATTTCTAAATTGCTGCATTTGTAAATTCCAAAAGCCAATATAAAGGAATAGTTGTGGTAAAACAAGCATTGTGAGTTTAACCAATCTTGTTTTTTTTCTACAATTCTCCTTTAAGGGGGTGTGGCAAGGGGTGTGTCCTATGCCTGCATACTTTTTCTAATAGGTGTCCCTCATTCCCATCTCAAAAAGTTGGGAGGTATGGTGCACTACAAAAAAAAAACACTGAAAATGCATCATGAAGTAGTACTATTGCGGTTTGTGCAAAGTTTTAGGGATAAAATCTAGTTTTCTTCTACGAAAAAAAAATGCACCAAAAACGTATAAAGTCGTACTCCAAAAATGCACTGAAAAACGCATGCAGCAGCACTAGTGTGAGCAGGGCCGTCTTTAAGGCAGGGGAAAAGGGGCAGCTGCCCTGGGCCCTGTCATTGTTGTGGGGCCCAAAGCAGCTGCCTCATACTTGCCAACTATCCCAGTTTAAATTCCCTTGTCCCTTGAAGTTTTAGTCCCATGCTGTGTCCTGATATCTCAGTGTGAAGTGATGCTACTAATGCTGCCCAGCTCTGCCCTATTGTTGTGTATGTTGTGTACAGATGACTCACCCGCAGACCCTGTGTTTACATGTAAATAATCGTCATTCATATGTAAATAACTGGGGCATTCACATGTGAATATCGGCAGCATTCATATGTAAATAATGACTGCATTCATATGTAAATAGCTGAGGCCAGCGGCATTCATATGTAAATAAAGGCGGCATTCATATGTATATCATGCCCCTCTGCAGTTAAGAGATGATGTAACCTCTGGCAACCAATTAGTAAGCAGTATTACTGTACAGTAATCTCTAGCAACCAATCAACTAGAACAAATCATGTGCTGTAACCTCTAGCAACTAATCAGTGAGCCGTAATGTGTGCTCCAGTCAGTAAGTGGTAATGATATGCTGTAACCTCTGGCAACCAATCGTAATCACTGCCTGATCTGATACAGTAAACTGATTTTTCTATGTCTCAGAACAGGTGAAGAGCAAAATTGCATGGGGGGGAGATTTTTTTTGCCCAGGGTCCAATCCACATTAAAGATGGCCCTGAGTGTAATGCCGCGTACACACGTCGTTTTTTGTCTTGTAAAAAAACATTGTTTTCTCTCATGAAAAAAACAACGTTTTTCAAAAAACGACGTTGCCTACACAGCATCGTTTTTTCAAAATGCTCTAGCAAAGCGCGGTTACGTTCAGAACGTACGGCGGCACTCTGTTCCATTCAAGCTCGCGTCATAACTTGCTTCTGAGCATGCGCGGGTTTAAAAACATAGTTTTAAACGTTGTTTTAGCCTACACACGGTCATTTTTTATGACACAAAAAACGACGTTTTGAAAAACGACATAAAAAATTGAAGCATGTTCGAATTTTTTTTTGGTCGTTTTTCAGAAGACATAAAACAAAGTTTTCCCCACACACGGTCATTTTAAATGACGTTTTTAAAAATGTCGTTTTTTTTTCATCACAAAAAACGACCGTGTGTACGCGGCATGAGCCTGGAATTACGCTTCATTCACACACTGCAGTTTTGTCTCCCCATCTACCTGCCTGCACCTGAGCATGGCTCAGGGGGGCTGTACACACACTACAGCAGCAATTCTGTGCAACGTGGGTGCAGCAAAGATTAAGCGGCATGTTGCATTTAGCAGGTGTTGCCGATGCAGAAAATGACCGATGAAAGTCTATGCGGCCGCATTGCAACGCACGCAATCGCCTCATCGTCGTGTGCCTTTTACAGGGTTAAGTCAAAATACCTCCTCACCACCTGTCAAATGCCCTCTAAAGAGTGTAAACAAGCCCCAACTCTATCCAGAATTTTTCATTTTTATTGAAAGATAGGGACCTAAATGTATAAAGTAGCTAATACACTAGAGGCAAGCTCTTTGCGTTGCGGATCGGACATACAATACACAAACAAGTGAGTTTGAGAAGAGTTAATATTTAACCTTCTAGTAGCAGAGAGGTTAAACCCTGGCTGTGTCTTCCCATTAGAAGGTGGTGCTAGGTGAGAGCAGGAATGTGACTAGTGCAGTTTGGTGAAGGGAGGGTGGGGTCAGGTAGAAGCAAATGCACTGAGCCAACAGGAATCAGCTATTTACCTGCTGCAAAGGTGAGACTCAGCTTTCTATTCCTGCTGCGTACAATCTACAGGGACTCGGCTCGTTTGTTTCTGCCACCTACCCGGACTGCCTTGGAAACATGTATCGCTGCTAGAATATTTCTATTCCAAACAAGGACTAATAACTACCAAAATGAAGAAGAACACTTCCATGCAGGGGACTCTTAATAAGCTTTTTGGAAAGAAAAACAGTAGTCAAAATTCACTGTATGCGGAGAATCCACCATGGATGAAGCCTCAGGGAGTCAAGAAGACATCCGTTGACTACCAAGGTTAGTGACTGCGACTCTGATGGGGATATGTACGTCAGTATTTGTTATGCGTTTTAATTTAACCCCTTTTTCTACGGTAAGATATACAGGGCGCGTTGATACCTCCTTCGCTTTTAATCCGGTTGGGACTTTATCAATCTCTGCAGAACAGTACAGATCTGTTCCGGTTACCAAGAGATCAGCAGCATTCATTAACATTTTATGGTGGAGCAGCTTATGGACCTGTTGGATTGGTGTTTGTCAGAGGGAGAAATGACAGACACCAAGCTATCTTACCTTACTGGTTATCCTTTTGTACTTCCTTGTAATGAGATCTAGCTATATTATATAAAAGTGCCGTCTTATCTTTATTTGTAGTTTAAAAAAAAAAAAAATAGGTGACAAGAAAGGGCTTATGGGGGGAAAAAAATGCGCAGGTGTGATTTTTGTTAAAGATTTGGGAATGCGGATAAATCTTGAAGCAGACAATCAAGTGAATGCGACTCTCAAATTTTAGAATTAAGGTCTTGTATGAAAGAAGATCGCGAATACTTCTAATGCCGCACCTCTCCGCCGCCAAACGCAGCTCTGATCAATTAAACGCCTGTAGATTGTACAGAAACCAACTGTAAATTTTGTGGTTTTTATTGCTGACCCATACGTTGGTCATACACTATTGGACTCTATTCTGCCTAAAAAAACAAAGCAAAAAAACAGATCCACCATCCACTGTATACAGCGCAGATGAAAAAATCTCCCTGGGCTATTGCATTCTGACAGCTGCCACTAGAACATCTGGACAGTGGTTGCATCTGTATGGATGTAGCCGCTGTCTGGCTGACAGTTTTCTTCCTAACGCCTTTCAACTAAAGGATGTCAGGCAAGAAGGGGCTGACAGGGCCACCCAAAGCGGATTTGTGATCGTTTCATCAGTAACTCAGAAATTCGCACAGTGTATGGGCCGCTTTACATTACTGCTGTGCCCTGTAGTGGGGTGCAGAGGGTGACCGGGGCATGAATAACCTTAAAAGTGTTTTCAGCACCAAATTCAGGCAGCAAGTAATCTCCACTAGAGCACAGGGTGCTCTGAGCAATAAGGTATTTACTATCTACTTTAGAGGTAAAACCTTTATTTGGGATTTGATTTAGGAACAGGCTTTACATACAAGTACGCTTTGGATAAAATAGGACTTATTTTTTTTTGTAGTCTGTGTCCCCTTGGCAACATTTTCCTTCATTTCCTGTCCAAGACGCACAGAAGGGAGGGAAGAGCTTCTCTAAAGTGAGAGGAAGTCGCCACTTATACAGTTGTCCTTATTGGAAGGTTTCTACCTCTTATTTTTATAAAAAAAATATATATATATATATATATATATATATATATATATATATATATATATATATATATATATATATATATATATATATATATATATATATATATATATATATATATATATATATATATATTGTGTGTGTGTGTGTGTGTGTGTGTGTGTATATATATATATATATATAAATGACACAGGCCACAATAAAAACATGGTGTAGGTTCTAACCCTTCAACACTCTAGCACAACCTTGAAAATATAGTTTGCTTTACATACAATTAAAGTAGAAATGTAATAACATTTCTTTAACCTGGTTGTATGGCTTAAATATGTTTTTAACTTAATACAAAAATAAATAAAAAAAATGTGCCCTTTTTTTAAAATGTTAATTGCATAAATGAACTTCATCTGCGAGGAGGGAACATGCGCTTCTGAACCAGCATACATTGCACTCTATTCAGTACAGCACCCACACCAGCTGAGCAAGGTCAATAAAATTGATTACGCTTATAGCCAGTCCCTTCCTGTTCGTTGGATGGGATGTCTTACCTATGACCTAATCGAGATGTGGAATGTCCTGGACGTATACTTGTATATGACTCAGATAATTGTCAGTAGCACATACAATGAGAAAATTACCATTAACCCTTTTTTTTCTTGAAGACAATTTGTATATTTATTAGTAATTTAATAAGACCCATTTCACAGTTGTATCCTGCTTTGGATCAGTATCATTAAAGTAAAGGTGATTGTTTGCCGTTTTTTACATTACTTTTTTTTTTTTTTTGTCACCTGTAAGGCAAAAGGTATACTAGCTCATTATGAAATACTTACCTTAGAACGAGGTATTGGTAACTTACCTTGTCCATGCCAAGGTAGCTGACCTGTTGCCTCGGCGTGTCTTCCGGGTATCGCGGCTCCAGCGATGTGAGTGGCTGGAGCCGCAATGTTGTCACTGAGGCTGGGTTCACACTACTACACTACTTTCATCCTACTTTGCTCTGTGTTCAATGTTTCCCTATGAGAGCGTCTTGTAGTGTCCTACACAAGTCGGTCCGACTTTGAAAATTCTCCCTGTACTACTTTTGGTCCTACATTGATCCTACTTTAGGCCCATTGAATATCATTGAAGTCGGACCAAAGTAGTATCCTGTTCATGAAAGTAGGATGGATGTAGGATAAATGTAGGACCAATGTAGCAGAGCAAAGTAGGATGAAAGTAGTGTAGTAGTGTGAACCCAGCCTTAGGCTGGGTTCACACTTGTCCTACAAACGGTCCTACATTGGGAGCCTCATGTTGCATGACGTGTGAAAATCAATGTTTCCCTATGAGAGCTGTCTTAACTGGTCCGACTTTGAAAATGCTCCCTGTACTACTTTTGGTCCTACATTGATCCTACTTCAACCCATTGAATATCATTGAATTTGGACCAAAGTAGTATCCTGTTCATGAAAGTAGGATGGATGTAGGACCAATGTAGGATAAATGTAGGACCGATGTAGCAGAGCAAAGTAGGATGAAAGTAGTGTAGTAGTGTGAACCCAGCCTTAGTAATTACCACAGCCATTTCATCTGAGGGAAATCCTGAAAACATGACCTGTTTGGGTGCCTTGAGGACTGGAGTTGAAAAACACTGATCTTAGGACAGGGATGATCTCTCTTATGCATGAAACTTGAAAAACAAGCCATAGCAGGTGTATTATTTGCATCCTGGCCAGGTTCTTTTTTGTAACCTGAATGTTGAAAACTGTGTTAATTTTTAATTTCAGTCATAGTCTTTTGACTAAAATGCAGTTTTAGTTGTATTTTAGTCATCTAAACTGTTTTAGTGGTATTTTAGTCAATTAAAATAGTGTTAATTTCGTTGATGAAAATATTTTAGTCACTGAAATTAACACTGACCGACAATTATAAGCAGACAGCTCTATGATCTGCCATGCCAGCACACTAAAAATTCCAGAACTTCAGGTAAAAGGCACTTGTGTACACAGCCTCCCACAGTGTAGTGCATGGTGCCTTAGCAACGTATCGCCATGCCCAAATTCTGTCCTATTAGAACCTGGGGAGGCATACTCCTTCCTACCTGTTAAGGAAGAGAAAAAACATTCTACACACTATTTTGCCATGGTTACAAGGAAATTTTTAAAATGTTTTGGCAGTCCAAAAAAAAAAAAGTAGCTACAAATCAGAAAACAGTTTTACACATACAGCAAAGTATCGAAGTGATGAACTTTTAAACTTTTAGGGTCTGTTTTCACCATATGCGTTGAGCTGCGTTGATCTGCATAGGTCACACCATACATGTGCGGTGGTGTGTGCCGCATTAAAAAAGCGTCATGTCTGCATTTTTACACAGCGTAACATGACATCATAGTCTATGCACGCTTCTGTGTATAGACTTGAGTAGAATGTAATTTTGTGACTTTTCGATAAAGTTTTTAAAGACGAATTCCACGTATGGTTATATTAAACACAGTTACACTCGTCCAGCTTGGACCAATGTAACTCTGTATATACCATACCTGGCTAATGCCCCTGAAAGCTGGAAATCCCTAAAGAAGACATCACTACTTCAGTAATCTCCACTTGCTTCTGGTTCCCATGCTGAACGGTTGGCCTGGTGCATTCTGGACACAGGAGGCCAGCTATTTGGCACAGACAAAGTTCAGAGAATGCTTTTCCTTTTCTGAATGGATGCAAAGCATTCTCTGATTGGACAAGGTGGAGAGCATGATGTCACCGCCCCTCCGTTGCCTCGTCAGATAATGCTTTGTCTTCATTCCGAAAATGCTTTGCATTCTCTGAATTGCACCCATGCCGAGTGGCTGACCTCCTTTTTGATTATTATGAAGGGATGCAGCCCCTAGGCACAGGACTGAGAGGCAAGTGAAAATCGCTGCAGCATTTACTTCAATGCTTCCAGGGGCATTGGTCAGGTATGGTATATACACCTGGAATTTATTCCAAAAAAATAAATAAAAATAGTGTGTTGTGTTGTAATAACACAATACATCCCCTTTCTGCCAATACACAATGGATCGCAGCCTGCATGCATTTTAGCATGTGGGCTTTTGTGAAGATGCCATTATAGAACTGGGATCTGCATGTTAACTAACAGAATAAAAGACCTTAAGGTCGGGTTCATGCTAGCTGCAGCCACGTCTAGCAGCAAGGAATCCGGTGTGTCCCTGTTTTCTGTTACAGGTGCAAATCCGGTCCAAATTTTTGCCTGAATTCAGACCTGAAATGGATCCAAAGGCACACAGGACCCTTTGCCAATGCAGACCGCAGTTGCCCTGACACTGTGTGAACTGGCACCATCGAGAGCCAGTCACGGTCTCCTGTTGTGCAAATTGGATGCAGAGAAAC
The DNA here is from genome assembly GCF_905171775.1 of Rana temporaria. NCBI lineage: Eukaryota > Metazoa > Chordata > Amphibia > Anura > Ranidae > Rana > Rana temporaria. Next base: position 333,536,980 of record NC_053490.1, on the reverse strand, counting down.
CCACATTCCAATTCGCAAAAGTGTGAACCCAGCCTTGGTTTGGGTGACCAATCTTCATGGGTATAGGGCAGTGATGGTGAACCTATTTGAGCCCAAGTGCCCAAACTGCAACACAAAACCAACTTCTTTAGTTCAAAGTGCCAACACTGCAATTAGAGAGAGAGGGGGCTGAGAGGGAGGGAGAATGAGAGAGAGAGAGGGGGGTGAGGGAGAAATACAGTGGGTGAGTGTGTGAGAGAGGAAGGAGGGAGGGTGTGAGGGAGAAAGGGGGGTTGAAAAAGAGATGGGGTGTGAGCGAGAGGGGGTGTGTATGAGAGAGAGAATTGAGAGAGAGGGGTGTGAGAGAGATGCTGAGAGAGAGAGAGGGGTGTGAGAGAGATACTGAGATGAAGGGGGACTGGGAGAGGGGGGCTGAGAGAGATAGGGGAAAGAGAGAGAGGGGTGTGAGAGAGATACTGAGAGAGAGGCATGTGTGAGAGAGAGAAGGGGACTGAGAGAGAGGGGGGGCAGAGAGAGGAGTGTGAGAGATAGAAGGGGACAGAGAGAGAGAGGGGTGTGTGAGAGAGAAGGGGACATATAGATTTAGAGAGAGAGGGGTGTGAGAGAGAGTGAAGGGGACTGAAAGAGAGGGGACAGAGAGAGAGGGTGTGAGAGAGTGTAAAGGGGGCTGAGAGAGAAGGGCAGAAAGAGAGGGGTGTGTGAGACAGAAGGGGACAGAGCATAAGGGGGGGAGAAAGAGGGGGGCTGAGAGGAGAGTGAGATGATAGAGAGACCCCTAGCTCTGTCCCTATCTGCAGTCCCTGCTCTGCCCCCCTGCCCCAGTCTTTGTCTGCAGGTAGTCTGTGTATGATTGTGCCTGGTACCTTCCATGCCAATCTCCGTCCTTGACTTGGGGGAACTCTATGCTCTGTTCCATCCAGGGGCTTCCTCGCAGCCTGCGCCTCCCACCTGTCCCCATCTTCCAGGCCCTTAGTCAGCCTGTTCTCCAGGCTTCACCGTTGTAGAGGAGGTTTGAGGAGTTCAGGCTCTGGAAGACACCGGAGATGCTGCGCCCGCTGCTCACCTCTTCGATCGTCAAGCTCTTTGCTCTTCTCTCCCTCTCAGGCCTGTTCACCTTCGCTGCGGAGGCTCTCACCACCGCAAAACTGGACTCTCTCCCGTGCCCACAGAGATGGCTCCGTGTGCCAGCTATGGCACGCGTGCCATAGGTTCGCCATCACTGGTATAGGGTATCTGTAAGTAAGATTCAATCAAACCTGTGCTTTATAATTGCAAGGCAAAGCAACAGGTTTGCATTTATAGCTCCTTCCCCAGCAGCACATGCTTACCTATACTTTGGGGGGGGGGGTTAGTTTAATAACTGCACTAGCTAAGCGGGTTAGTCCTAATAATATGTATACTAAGTGTGGATGGCTGCTGCTTGGTGTAAGATTCCTATCTTGCTACAAGCCACCTCCTACACACAGCACTTGTATGTCCAGATGTGGTTTGGATGAGAGCAGTGGCTGCTGCATGGAAGAGCCCCCCGTTACATCCCTACCTCCTCCTCTCTCCTTGCCCGCACATGGTCTTGTTAAATATAGAAAAATGAACGTTGCATACAAACTCTTCTCTTCCATTCACACAGCATATTGTATTCTGTGCTGTCCTCCAGCGAGTTTGGGCACCTGTCACTCTCTATCTCCATTGCCAGTTCTTCCGGGCAGTAATCCTCATTTTTTTCATTGGGTGACCACTGATGATGTAACTCCTGCATATTCGCACAGGAGTAAATCCGCCTATGCTGGAAGGCGCCAAGAGTGTACACTGCATGGCACATGGGCCATACAGTGTGTATACAAAAAATATCGCATGGAGAAAGAGAAATGTTTTAGCAGAAGAGACTACATGTCTATGACAAAAACCCTGTAGCTTAGTATTTTTGTTTTTTTATTCTTTTAGAGATTAATTTCCTTTTAGGACCTTTTGTAGCTTGATAGCAATGCCAAGTTGGTTAATTTTCTATCATTAGCCAGTTGTGGACAGTGAACGTATTAAGCTGGCCAAGTGGCCATACATGAATCAAAATTCAATCCATGTATTAGGACCCTGGTTGTACAGAAGTCAATCTACAGATTGACTTCTGTACAAGCAGCCTGTCAGGTTTTTCCTGATCGATCAGTGCCTCCGGCTATAGCCGGCAGCACTGATAAGCGTATTCTGATGGTGGGCAAGTCTCCCTGCTGTCAGAACACAATCAACACGGCGCAAGTGATTTCCCCATCCACATTGAATGTGTGGATGGGGGAATCGGATAATTTTTATTCGTTCAACCCACTGGTTAAACAAAACAAAACAAAAAAGATTACTGCCCTACTAATGCCCACATAAACTTTATTAAAAAATACACAGGAGGCAACTATGTCCTTTGTGCTTACTTGTGTTTGTATATCTCTGTTTGATAAAATTAAAAAATGTGTAAATTGAAAAAAAAAAATGAAAAAAAATACACAGGGCATGTGTAGTGCGTCCTTTTTCTTCTGCCACACACCCTCTTCCCTTTCTTGCTAGCAAACATATCTGAAGTTGCTGTGTAAATTCAGCAGCTGGAGATGCTGCCACTGTCAGAAAAACAAACTGTTTATGAAAAGACTATTCAGAGGCAAAATAGAGATGCAAAGTAATAGTGTTACTTTTGTATCTACTCTGTTTCATTCATCTGCAGGTCAAAGAGAGGAGCTACTTCCCTTTTTCCACTTAAAAAATAAATAAAAAAGAATAATGGTTTATATTTTTCTAATATTTAACTTTTTGTTTTCATTTTTATTGTTTAATACCTTTTTACAATGCTTGTTACCAGCATTATAACTGTGGTGTAACTTTAAATGGGAAAATGATGGCACAAAAGATGCTTTTTATTTACAGGGAGTATTTCTGATCAAAGTGGAGGGGGGGGGGGAAGAAATGATAATATATGCACTATGGGTACATATGTGTAGTGCCCATTAAAGCCTGCTTTTCTTGCCACTGCATTTATGCGTTTGTGCGCAATAACAACTTAAAACGATGTTTCAGCATGGGGACTTTTTTTTTTTATTGGCAGCTACCCCAGCCGGTTTTCGGATTGGTCTCCAATATATACTGTTCTACTTTCATACTTTGCATGTAAGTAAGCTAAGCAGGTAATTCCTTGAGTACAGAGTACAAATATGGTTGCTCATTTTTCTGAAAAGCCTTATTACAATCATTATTGGCAGCAGGTCCCGTGTTTCACAAGCCAGGTGCCAACCCTACTAGAGTATGCTTTGTCACTGACTACACTGTTCATTTAGAGAGCTGGAATAAAAGCAATAGACAGCTTGTTGGTGGCTACATTCCAGGAACATGTATTTCTTGTGGCTTTTGCATGGCAGGCTCATGTGATGCAATATGGCATGGCAGCATTTAACCCTATATTACAGTAGGACAGGCAATTTTAATTGACTAATTGGCTTGGTAATTACTGTGCTGTCAGCATTTTGCCCTGGTGAGAATTCAGTTGTCAGGCAAAGGGATGCTTGGATCTTATTTCTGTAGCTTTTCTAGCTACTCAATTTTAGGTCATTAGCATTAGAAAAGAGCAGGAGTACATTCTTGTTACAAACAAAGATGCATCTGTCCCCTTGCATTGTGTAAAATAGAAGAAGCTGCTGCCTATTGCTTATTGCCAAGCCTCCCTTTAAGCACCCCTGGATTTTTTCATATTTATTTATTTTTTACATTGGATTATACATTGGGTTTACTTTTTCACATATTTGCTACAGTAAAACACATTCCCCAGATACAACCAAAGAAATTAATTGAACAAGACCCAAATTTGGCAAAAAATTGGCGGTGGCTCTTTATTGGTTTTACATATCAAACGACAATACTTTTTATCAAGTATAAATTTTAGCATAACTTTAATAAACAAAAAATGTTTGCTCAGTTGTCAGATTTTGAGCAGGAGTAACCAACATTCTAACATAGAAATATAACGTCCCTCCTTAGAAGTCTAGGGTGACCCAATCACATAATGGTGCTCGTGACGGAGCTCTTTTGCTGGTGCTCTGGTCATAGGAAAATAAATATGCCCCACTCAAGCAACCCTTATATAAGCAATCCTATAATTCCAGAACATTCCTCATATTCCAATTGGTTCCCACTGAATTTTGTGTCACCATATTTAAAATGATAGTACATCTTTATTGCCGGACACTTGAAAGCTTAAATTAAACTTAAATTTAAAAGACAAATTGTGTCCCCTTTTTTCGTTCTCTGACCACCTCATAAGTACAGGACCCATCGCAGAGTTAAGGGTGTTTTTGAGCTTTCCCTTAAACAGGTCACTTGATGCTGAGCTAAACAGTATGTGTTAAAGCTGAGATCCAGCGAAAAAATAAAATATTAAAAGCCAGCAGCTACAAATACTGCAGCTGCTGACTTTTTAATAACTGGACACTTACCTGTCCAGCGCGCCCGCGATGTTGGCAGCAGAAGACGAGCAATCGATCGTCTCTCTGCTGCCCTCGCTGCCATCCTCGGTGAGGGAATCGGGCAGTGAAGCCTTGGGGCCCTACTGCGCATGCGCGAGTAGTGCAGCGCTTTCCCAGTGGTCCCTGCTGTCTCCTGGGACCAATGTGTTTCCCAGAAGGCAGCAGGGGGGGGGGACGGGAAGTGGAGTGACTCATTCCAGGAAGTGGGTGCAAATACCTACAGGTATTTGCACCCACTCCCCCCTGAATGGTGCCAAATGTGACATCGGAGGGGGGAGGGTTCCGAAAAGCGGAAGTTCCATTTTTGGGTGGAACTCCGCTTTAATGCTTTAGAACAGTGGTCTCCAAACTGTGGCCCCTTTGCTAGCCTTTATCCAGCCCTTGGGGCACTATTCCTACCACTGACACCAACAGTGGGGCATAATTCCTGCCACTGACACTAATGATGGGGCATTATTTCTCCCCCTAGTATTAATAATTGGGCCCTACTCCTCCCACTGACCCCAACCCTAAGACCATGTTTATTCTCACTAATGCTGGGCCGGGACATTTTCTTCTCCCACTGGACACAATCTGGCCCCCTGAGGTCTGAAGAACAGTAAACTTGCCCTTTTTTATTAAAAAGTTTGGAGACCCCTGCTTTAGAAGAAAGGGAATGGCTTGAACTGTACAGTGCCTTGAAAAAATATTCATACTCCTTGACATTTTGTCATGTTACAACCAAAAACATAATTGTACTTTGTTGGGATTTTATGTGATAGGCCAACACAAAATAGCCCATAATAGTAAAGTGGAAGGAAAATTATAAATGGGTCTTCAATTTTCTTTTTTTTTTCCCAAATATGTAAAAAAAATATGTGCCGTGCATTTATATTCACCCCCCCCCCCCCCCCCCCCCGAGTAAATACTTTATAGAACCACTTTTTGCTGCAATTACAGCTGTGAGTCTTTTTTGGTATGTCTCTACCAGCTTTGCACATCTAGAGAGTAGAAATAGGCTCGCACGTGTTTGGGATCCCACCTGCCCTATCTCGCCAGGAAGCCGACACTGCACGCGACTAATCTCAAGCCGTGAGACGTTTCCCAGTCCGCAGCTACACAGATCGGGAAATGTCTCACTGCCTGTGATTAGCCATGTGCAGTGTCGGCCTTCTAGCAGGATCATGCAGGTGTGATCTTGAACGCGCTCTAGCCCATTCTTCTTTGCAAAATAGCTCAAGCTCTGTCAGGTTGGATAGAGCGTGTCTGTGGACAGCAATTTTCAAGCAATTTGGATTTGGGTCTGGAGTGGGCCATTCCAACACATAAATATGTTTTGAAATAAACCATTCAATTGTAGCTCTGGCTGTATGTTTAGGGTCATTGTCCTGTTGGAAGATGAACCTCTGTCCCAGTGTCAAGTCTTTTGCAGACTCTAACAGGTTTTCTTCTTAGATTGGAAGATGGATGGAACAAAATACAGGGCCATCAACTCTGACCAGCTTCCCTGTCACTGCTGAAGAAAAGCATCCCCCACAACATGATGCTGCCACCACCATGTTTCACGGTGGGGATGGTGCGTTCAGAGCGATGTGTAATGTTAGTTTTTACGCCACACATATCGTTTTTGCTTTTAGGCCAATATGTTAGATTTTGGTCTCCTCTGACCAGAGCACAGTCTTCCACATGTTTGCTGTGTTCCCCCACATGATTTCTCGCAAACTGAAATGGGACTTATTAAGGCTTTCTTTCAACTATGGCTTGCTTCTTACCACTCTTCTATAAAGGGCAGATTTGTGGAGTGCATGACTAATAGTTGTCCTGTGGACAGATTCATCCCTTAACCGAGCTGTGGATTGCAGCTCCTCCAGAGTTACCATGGGCCTCTTGGCTACTTCTTCGATGTACTTCTTGCCTGTGCTCTCAGTTTAGGTGGACACCCATGTCTTGATAGGTTTACAATTGTGCCATACGCTTTCCATTTTCGGATTATGAATTGAACAGTGCTCAGTGAGATGTTCAAAGCTTGGGATATTTTTTTTTTTTTTATAACCTAACCCTGCTTTAAACTTCTCTACAACTTTATCTGGTGTATTTCTTGGCCTTCACGATGCTGTTTATTTACTAAGGTTCTGTAGCTTCTGAGGGCCTCACAGAACAGCTGTATTTATACTGAGATTAAATTGACGCAAGTCAATTGGTTCCAAAATATTTTAGTTAGGGGTATTAGAGAAAGGGGGGCTGAATACAAATGCACATCACACTTTTCAGATATTTATTTGTAAAAAAAATTAAAACCATTTATTTTCCTTCCACCTCATAATTATGTGCCACTTTGTGTTGGTCTATAACATACAATTCCAATAAAATACATTTATGTTTTTGGTTGTAACATGACAAAATTGTGGTATAAATACTTTTTCAAGGGGTATGAATATTTTTTCAAGGCACTGTGTATATAGCTATTAAGCAATGCTTACTATTTTGAATAGGTGTGCTCTGCCAAAAAGCAGGAGTGTGCCATTGTTCTAGTTCCTCAAACATTTTGAAGAGAATAGAAAGTTGTCCTATGTTGACACCTTAAGATTGTAATATGATCTGATGTGATTTTTAAAGTGTGTGTTTGTGTAGTGTGTACCCTATTCTGTGTGAGGTAATATTTTGCTATCAGTGATGCTTAAAGCGGGAGTTCACCCGAATTTTTTTTTTTTTTTTTTTAAACATTACATTGAGGCTCATTTTGGGAAGCAGAATCAGGTGTGTTTTTTTTTTTTTTTTTTAATCGAAGCAGTACTTACCGTTTTAGAGATAGATCTTCTCCGCCGCTCCCGGGTATGGTCTTCGGGACTGGGCGTTCCTATTTGACAGGCTTCCGACGGCGCCTGTGCACTGACGTTCGGCTACTTTCGGAAAATCGTGACGCGCTGTATGCCACCGTCGGAAGCCTGTCAATCAAATAGGAACGCCCAGTCCCGCAGCCCATACCCGGAAGTGGCGGAGAACATCTCTCTCTAAAACGGTAAGTACTGCTTTGATTAAAAAAAAAAACACCCGATTCTGCTTCCCAAAATGAGCCTCAATCTAATGTTAAAATTTGAGTTTTTGGGTGAACCTCCACTTTAAATGAAGTCTTCAATGTGATTTGTATAGTCATGAGGTTTTTGTCTGGGGAAGAAGTGAACAGTAATATATCGCTGGCAAAGAATACAAATTTTATCCTGCGGATACGGAACCCTAGTGAGGCTTGTATTAACGCTGTTGAGGTATCTCACGGGAGGTTCAATAGCAAGTCTAAGCAATAGCATCCACTAAATTGCATATCATCGAATACACAATACAGCCGAGGAAGGCTAACATTATTAAGGTATTTCTCAGCATCAGTTGTGACTATGGCCATATCCTCGGAAGATGGTTTAATAGAGGTAAGGAGGTCTTGCCAGAGAGGGGCATTGATTTTTTCAGTGCCCACCAAGAGTCTTTACAATTTTATCTACTGCTATGTAAGAAAAAAGTTGTAAATGGTTTTGGCAGAGAATTGGGAGGAAATTTTAAAAATTGGCAATTCTCTGCCATGGATATTTAGAAATACTCTGTAACCCTCTTTGGGCTCTTTCACACGTCCGCTCCGCTCGTCCGTGTATTACAAGTTCGTTCACGGACTTGTAATACATCCCTATGGGATCGCGTCCGTTAGCGGATGGGGCATCCGCTAACGTCCGCGACCATCCGCGTCCGTCGGGATCCGGTTTTGCGGACGGAAGAAAACCCTATTTTTCTTCCGTCCGGTGGAACGGATCGGATGCAGACGGACAGACGGTCCGTCTGCATCCGATCCCCCATAGGGGACAGCGGAGCAGAGACAGGGCGGTCTCTGCACTGTGTGCGGGGACCGCCCTATCCGCCGACAGCTCAGCGGGGATGACTGAGGATCCCCGCTGAGCTTTGGCGGACACAGAAACGGTCCGCTCCGTGTGAAAGGACACTTTGTCAGCTCCATTGTTATTTCCTAACATGGACTTCTTGTGGCTAAGCATAAATACACAAGCACTTCTGCCATAAGACAGAAAACCTTTAACTACACCAGTGGTGCTAAACCTTTTGAAGAATGAGGGCCACTTAAGTGATTGAGTAACCAGTTGTGGGCCACAATGAAATGATATGGTTAAGAATTTTTAAATGTTTTATTTTGAATAGCATAATGAACCTTTTCCTCCTCCAGCCACTGAATGCTGGTGGGAGGGAGTGGAGGAGAAGCTGGCTTTTATCGGCTGCAGGAGGAAAATTTGAGAGGCTTAGATCCTTTATATGCTTCCCCTCCTGTCTAAGTATAAAACAGAATGTGACAGGGAGGCCACATGGGTCCCCTGGGACATTTGGCAGGGTCACTATTGCCACCTCTGGCACTAGACCAGTGGTTTTGTGTGTGTGTGTGTGTGTGTGTGTGTGCGCGCCAAAAACACCTCAACTATAGGAGTTTTGCCACCCCACAAACTGCAAATGTATATGTGCCCTTACTATCCCGAGCCCCTATAAGGCTGCTTTTTACACTGATGCACTGCGTTTACATGCAACACAGCTGTAGCACAGTGCACCCGCGGCATTTCTGTGGTTTTGCTGCCATTTGCTATAGACTTCTATTATATCTTGCGGGTGTGGTGCACTTTCTGAAAGCACACCAAACTCCTGCATTCAGGAGTTTTGGTGTGTTTTTAGAAAGCGCACCAAACCTGCAGGCTATAATAGAAGTGTGCTTCCTTGCTTTGAGGTGGAGGGCCACATCAGAGGGCTCTGAGAGCCACAGGTTGAGCACCCCTGAACTACACCTACCCAAAACTGCACATTCTAAAGTAGTCCTTTTGGATAAAATGTGTTTTCTGTATTAAGGCTACGTCTGCCCTGAGGTGTGTTAAATGTAGTAGAATCTGAATTAAATTAAAAAAAATTGGGGGGGGGGGAGAGACTGAAGCCCAAAAGATCACACTGATCTATGATATGATATGATATAGAAGGACAGACTGGAGCTGAGTGGTCTGATGGAAGTCGGTGTATGAATGGTGCCAATAAATGCCTGCATCTATGACATACAATAAAAAACATATAGGGAAGAAGTGTAGTAATGGAGACACCTGTGCAAACACAGTTAATGTTAAAAAGAAGCACTAGTTCAAATAGTGTGCTTGTTATGAGCATGAAGTAAAATAATAACCTTTAGTCATAGACTTCACTTTTTTTTTCCCAATGTTCCATTAAAAAGAAGCATAGGAAAGCAGAAACACAATTTGTCTCTGGACAGCCGCACTCTGCACAAATTGTAGCCTTTATTAAAAGAAGGACGGCACTACAAGTCGCAGCAAAGTAAAATAAAAGCCAACGACTGACGTGTTTCGCACTGAAACTAGTGCTTAGTCATAGCTAAAAAATACAACAAATGATATAGATATATATATATACATATATACAACCTTAATGAGACCATATGACTGAAGACCCAAGAAAACAGATGGTGTCCAATTGTCTTATTAGTTGACAAACCAATAAGTGGATGGGAGTGTCATGTGAAAAAAACCTCTAATGAAAGAGAGAAAGTGTGTATACCTTCATGTACATACAAGGATGATATAAAAAAAAAAAAAAAAAGAAGAAGCATAGGGATTGATTTATTAAAGGCAAATAGATTGCTCACTCTGCAAGTTTCTCCAGAGAGAAGGAATACCTAATCACATGCATCAAAAAGGGATTGTAACTCAAGAAGTTGGGATTTTAAAGGCAATATAAAAAAAATGATATAGAAAAATATACAGTATGTTTATTAAAAAAAAATACAAGAAAAACATACGTGCTCTACAGAAGTAGAACCACAAGGGTTAAAATTGAATCGCATAAAAATGTGCATGAACATCTAGCATAAATACATTGTAACTGCATCAGACCCCAAGAACATTGTACAGACAGTTCCTGGAGATGACAGGCTGCGAGATCAAACCCATTTCGAAAATACAGAACAATCTTCATCAGGGTCTCATAAATATCCATGATGCATATTTCGGCACATACAGCAGCGCCTATTACATAATAATCAAAAAACTTACATATCCATATGTTCATTCATTAATGTGTTTTTTCGTGAATGAACATATGGATATGTAAGTTTTTGATTATATATTATGTAATAGGCGCTGCTCTATACGCCGAAATATGTATCATGGATATTTGTCGTGAAACAATATGTATTCTATGCATTGATCATATGCTCTGCAATTTCAAAAATGGCTGCTGTCCCTGATTAAGATTGTTCTGTATTTTTTTTTTTTTTCTAAAAGCGTTGGCTTTCGCAGCCTGTCATCTCCAGGAACTGTCTGTACAATGTTCTTGGGGTCTAATGTATTCATGCTAGATATTCATGCACATTTCTATGTGATTCAATTTGAACCCTTTTGAGCACTTATGTTTTTCTTGTAAATTTTGTAATAAACATATATTTTTTCTATACTTACACTTTTTTTTCTATTACCTTTACAATACCAACTACTTGAGGTACAATCCATTTTTGATTAATGAGGGATGATGGCAATACACATGCCAATCCATGGGAGTCTATCTATTTTCTAAGCCTAATCACATGCAATGGAGGGGAAAAAAAAATTTTTTTGCTTGCATATGAGGATGATTTGAAGTCAGCAGAGCTTCCACTCATTTACTAAGCTCTGTTGCAACTGCACCTGCAGAAAGGTGTGCTATTGGTTATCTGGCATGTGGAAATTGAATCGCTAGATACAATACCCATTGCTGGTAATGCTCGCCAATGCTGAAAATTGGTGATCCTGGCTGGGATGTGGAGTCCCTCAGTACCTCCTAACATTGATGGATATAAGACAAACAACTCCATGGATTCAAACATTGTCAATATTTATTAGCTACACAAGTACATCCAGTAAAACAAACTAACGTGTTTCGGCTGTTGTGGCCTTACTCCATAGCATTGAGAGTAAGAGAGCATTGCTACGAGTAAAGCCACAGGGGCCAAAATGCGTTAGCATTGTTTTACTTGATGTACTTGTGTAGCCAATAAAACTGTGTAGTAGTGTCTGGTGGCTGACAGTTGTAAGGATCATAGTGCACACGTTGAGCTAATCAGTTATGTTAAATTGTTTTCCCTCCAGGAAAACAAACTTCTCTTTAGTGCTGCTGAATCATCAGACACTAGAAATAGAAGTCGCGATATAATTGTATTGGCTAGAGCAGTCATTGGGGAAAGATATGTGTGTGTGTGTGTGTGTATATATGTGTATGTATGTATGTATATATGTATATATGTGTATGTGTGTGTATATATATATATATATATATATATATATATATATATATATAATCTGTATTTATCGGCGTATAACTTAACTTTAAGTGGGGAGTTTCAGGAAAAAAAACTTTACACAGACCCTTGCACAGGGCCCTGCATAGTACACAGACCCTTGTATAACACACAGCCCCCTTACATTATAAAGCCTCCCCTGCACCCCCAGGAGACCCCCAGTCTCCTGGGACAGCGCTGTCCGCATACTCCTAAAGTTTAAAAAACATCACACTATCAGCCTCTCTCATACACCGCTCCCCCTGTGTGACTTTCATTTTAAATCACAGCTTCTACAGTACCTCCATTAACGCTGGACCTGGTCATATGACTGCTCTCCTCTTTCAGTAAAGGTCACATGACCGCTCTCCTCCTCCAATCAAAACTAACTTGGAGGAGGCGGAGCGGGGGAAGGAGGAGAGCAGCCACAATGAGCAGCGATTATTGAGGTAATCGGAGGGTAAATCAATCTAAAGATTGACACAGGTGGCACAATATGACAAAGGGCTAGCAGTAATATATATATATTTTTGCTGGCAGCGCTGTCCCAGGGTCAGGCCTGACACCTTCCCAATGGGTATAACACGCAGGCACAGTTTATCCTCTATTTTCAGGGTAAAAAAGTGTGTGTGTGTGTGTATAACATATTAAAAAAAAAATGTCTTTATGATAAAAGCACTGTGTTGCAAGCTCTGGGAGTTGTCAGAGTTGCAGTGAAGGTGTTTTAATTTCTCTTTTATTCTACGCAGGGGAAATTACTTGTTTGCATATCCTTTAAGCAGCTGCTCAGGACTGAGAATCGCATGTGCTGTGGACAGTTGTTATTACTCACATCTGGTGCTCCTTGATTCACTCACTGGAGCTGTGGCAGAGCCCTTCAGTGATGACCAATACTTAGAGGAGTTCCACCCAAATTTGAACTTCCGCTTATCCCACTCCTCACCCCCTTACATGCCACATTTGGCATGTAATTTTTTTGGGGGGGAGTGGGGGCTTCAGGAAGAGTGGGACTTCTGTCCCACTTCCTCCTTCCTGTAGGCGACTAAGCTTAATCTCCTACAGGAAGGGGCTGCTGTAGGCGATCGCCTAGGACACGTCACAGGTCCTAGGCGATCTCCTGGCCAATTACACGGCGCAGCGCCGCTCGCGCATGCGCAGTGGGTGCACGGCCGTGAAGCCGAAAGCTGTCACGGCTGGGTGCCCACACTGAGAATGAAGACGCCGGCCGGGGAGGGGGGGAGAGGAGCGGAGCCCCGTCCGGCGCGTCGCTGGAGCAGGTAAGTGTCTGTTTATTAAAAGCCAGCAGCTACACTTTTTGTAGCTGCTGACTTTTAATAAACATACAAATTGGCTGGAACTCCCCTTTAAGTCCCTTCAAACAATCTATAGAAACAAATATACTATGCTAGTTTGTATCTGTTTTCTAAGAATAGGTATGCTGTATGTTGTTAACTTTTTTTTTTTCATGCTCTTCTGTTGTAATCTGCCTTGTGTAAGTTATTTGCTAATATTTTGTATTCAATAGAAAGTGCTGCTTGGTTGGATCCAGTTTCCCTTAGTAAGGTAACATCACACTGTTTATATTGTGAGTTGGCATCTGGGTGACTGGCAGCAGATTATGTGGGTAGGTAAATGCAGCACATTCTGTACATTATTTTTCCAAGGCATGGCTACAGCAAATCTCGTTTTCCTGCTCTTGGATTTTAGCACATGCTCTCTTGTTAATCACATTTCTTAACACGCCACCTGCTTTTGAGTTATTGGAAAACAGTCGACAAGGTGTTTTTCCCCTTCAATGTAAATAATTTGTAGGTTTACTAGAAGCAAATGACCAAGCGACCCATTACTGGGAATTGCTCGGCAACAGAAATTTGTTTATGAGCGATAACTATTTCTTGGTATGCTTATGTACTGGAATAAGGATCATTTACGAACATGGAGAAGATATTTCACAGAATTGTATAGTTGAATGGCGAATTAAACATCTTGATTGATTTATTTTGCAACGTGCAGTAATGCATACCAACAAAATAAAATGTATACCTTTCTCTGCGCTAGTGAACTGAAACCTTGTTGTTGTTGTGGTCTACAGCCTGTCATTGCTGTTTGTTGTGGCCTACTGATGAAGCTGGTTAGACTTTTTTTAGTGTACACGTGCCCTGACTATGGTTATTATTTATATATTCTTAAGAGGCAGTAAAAGAGCTTTAAAACAAGTAATCGTCCGTTTCGTAAAATATTACGAAACGGGCCCCTGGAAGAAGTAATATTTTACGAAACAGATGTAGGGCGGAGCGGCGCGCTGTCGTCGCCCAAGAAGCTCCAAACGTTCCCCCAGTGGACGGGTGCCTGAGAGTTTGTGTACCGGTCGGCACATCAGATTCAAGGCGAATATTGTAAGTGCTTGTAAATATTGTAAGTGATTGTAAGTGTAATACTACTTTTTAATAATTTATTTTACTCATTTAATACACTATGTGGAGCTGTTATTGTTTCTTACATGGTGGGCATTGATGCCGGTGAAATTACTTGTGAATGAGACCCATTAGGGCCATATGTGTTTGAACTGCGAGACTGGGAGTGACTACCTAATACATGCTGTTTATGATCCCCTGTCATAAGGGATCGTGGAAATCTGGTAAGGAGCCAATCCATAGTCTGGTGGAGGATACATCACTGTTTTCTTTTGGACACGCTTTTCAACTAATCTGAAATGTGGCACAAATACACGGGTGTTTGACATCTCATCTGTTAAATATTTATGGACTTGTATTGTCACAATTTCAAATTTTTTTTTATTTAACTATTTTTAACTATTTTATTTTCAGTTATTGTATATATGTTTCTTGATCAAAATGTATTAGTCACCATTATATCACTTTTCATTATTACTGGAGGGTTTTTGAGATTGCTGTATAGTGCACCCTAGTGGCCATCAAACCCCAATGTTTTTGATATAGTAGTGAGATTATCTATCTATCTATCTATCTATCTATCTATCTATCTATCTATCTATCTATCTATCACCTATTTGTAAATTCATAATTTTGTGTTTTCAACAAGTGTTTTCTGCTTTAGAGGTAGCGCGATTTATATTCTTATCACAATTATTGAACCCGCTGCCTTCAGGTGAGCTGTATTGTAAGCGCAGAAGTCTGCAACATCTGAAACGTGTCGGCCATTTTCTGGCCCGCTCCCCAGATCACCCACAGCTCTATTTCTATGGACCACAACCAGTGCATAGAAATTAATAAAAAGTTTTATAATGTGACATTTGAATAAAGTTATAGAAAAAAGCACAGGCACATAGCCCAGCCAACCAGAACACCTGCCAGAATGGTCACATCCTGCACAGTAAAATGTGGCATTCCACCATGCACAAAGTATAAACAAGCCCTTAAATTGGTTTCTAACGGCTTAGAGACACTTGCCTTGTGTTTACAATAGAGGGAAGACTTTGTGCCTAGATTCTGGTGTAAAAGGTCTTCTACTCCTCCATTGTTACAGTATGAAGGTAAACTCCTCCATAAAGTCTGTAGCTACAGAGGCGATGGCTTGTCTTGAAGTCTCTTGCTGCCTGTTCAGAAAATACTTTAGTGTGCATAAACTGGCCACCAGTTCACTTTAAAGTAAATCTGTCAGCTGTGCAGCTCAAATTGAGCATATAAAAATGTTCAAAGGGATGTAACCTTTGGTCTAAACAATCCAAGATCTAGAGATTAATGCAAACGTTAAGTACTGTATGCATGTCTGTGCAGTTCATAATCTTGCCTTGCCAGTGTTCTTCCGCTGCCGAATCCAAAATTACAACTGTGGTCTAGTTTGGGATTGGGAATAATGGGTGGAACAGCAATGTCACCCTCTCTTCAGTGTTTCTCCCTCTGCAATGTACACTGCTTGGGCCTTGTGATTACTCTCATGTGATAGTGGGTCACTTTTCTGTCCCATACCCAGAAGCACAAGAAACACTGTATTCTGCGCCAACAAATTGGTGGGGGGGGAGTACTGACAAGGATGAGTATCAGTGGGTCGGGGGCCTGCTCTAAATTGTCAAAGCAATAATATGCAAATTTAAAGGGAATCTGTTGCTTTGCAATTAATGGGGAAAGCACAAACTAACTTTAAGGATGCATGGTGAATTTCGAGTTACACCAAGACAAAGATGCTTTACGTAAATATAAAATCTTGTAGCTGGGTACAAATAATTTGGACATGGCAAATATAAATATAATTCAAATAATTAAAGTGGAACTCCTTTTTTATAAAAAAAAAAAAAAAGGGGGGGGGGATGTAAAAGCAGCTGTACGCATGGAGCAGAATCGATTTCTAGATCCCAGTTATGTGAGGACCCTGTTGACATAAATGTAAATAGAATGATGTGCTAGACCTTATTTTTAATTTTTATTTTTTTGCCTCAAGATCTGCTTTACATGTTTTGCCTACGCATATATTGTTTACATAGTCTTGAGTGTTGTAATTTATTCACTTGTTGGCTTCAAGAATATATTGTTTGTAGTGCATAAAGCTGAAATCTGCATTTTGCTAGCTAATGCCATGCTCTGCCCTGTAGGTGTATCTCTCTACACCCATTATTAGGCATTCTCTCTGAGGTGTGGGTCGGCAGGTATTTTATATGAAACCTCTAGACTGGTGAATCCTTGGTAGCAGCCACACCCGCTGTCATAAACCTCTGTGTATTCCATCATTCATACTTTCTATTTGAACTAGGTGTGTGCATCGCCTGAAACGTGTCAACATGTAAAAGGAAGTCTAAGACATTCAGTTGAACATCGGGTATTGTTTCTCGTTAAGTCACAAGCGTCACGGAAATAAATAAGTGGGTGTTTTATAAAAGTGTATCTATAGAAACAGGAGAGTAATTATTTGTGTAGTTTAGAAGAATCTTAATGGTCTTCCATATCTTATATACATTTTGGATCTTTGCTATGTTTTAATTGCAGTGGAAATAAGACATTCAGTATCTCACAAAAGTGAGTACACCCCTCCCATTTTTGTAAATATATTATATCTTGTCATGTGACAACACTGAAGAAATAACACTTTCTACAATGTAAAGTAGTGAGAGTAAATTTTCTGTCCCCTCAAAATAACTCAACACACAGCTCACCACATCTCAACCTTGTTCCACTCAGAACAGGCATTACTCGACACAGTCATTATTTTCTAAACCGTTGGCAACAAAAGAGAGTACACCCCTATTTGAAAATGTCCAAATTGTCCCCAATTAGCCATTTTCCCTCCCCGTTGTCATGTGACTCGTTAGTGTTAGGTCTCAGGTGTGAATGGGGAGCAGGTGTGTTTTAATTTGGTGTTTATCGCTCTCATAGTGGTCACTGGAAGTACAATATGGCACCTCCATGGCAAATAACTCTGAGGATCTGAAAATAAGAATTGTTGCTCTACATAAAGATGGTCTAGGCTAGAAGAAGATTGCCAAGACCCTGAAACTGAGCTGCAGCACGGTGGCCAAGACCATACAGTGGTTTAACAGGACAGGTTTCACTTAGAACAGGCCTCGCCATGGTCGACCAAAGAAGTTGAGTACACGTGCTCAGCATCATATCCAGAGGTTGTCTTCAGGAAATAGACGTATGAGTGCTGCCAGCATTGCTGCAAAGGTTGGAGGGGTCAGCCTGTCAGTGCTCGGACCATATGCCTCACACTGCATCAAATTGGTCTGCATGGCTTTTCGTCCAAGAAGGAAGTCTGTACTAAAGATGATGCACAAGAAAGTCTGCCTTTAGCAAACTGTTTGCAGGCTAAGGATATGGATTACTGGAACCATGTCCTGTGGCCTGGTGAGACCAAGATAAACTTATTTGGTTCAGATGGTGTCAAGCGTGTGTGGTGAGGAGTACAAAGACAAGTTTGTCTTGCCTATAGTCAAGCATGGTGGTGGGAGTGTCATGGTCTGGGGCTGCATGAGTGCTACCAGCACTGGGGAGCTACAGTTCATTGAGGGAACTATGAATGTACTGTGACATACTGAAGTAGAGAACGGCAGTATTCAAACAGAACAACCCCAAACACGCCTTAAAGACGACCACTGCCTTGCTAAAGAAGCTGAGGGTAAAGGTGATGGACTGGCCAAGCATGTCTCCAGACCTAAACCCTATTGAGCATCTGTGGAGCATCCTCAAATGGAAGGTAGAGGAGTGGAAGGTCTATAACATCCCCCACTTCCCTGATGTCGTCATGGAGGAGTGGAAGAGGATTCCAGAGGCAGCCAGTGAAGCTCTGGTGAACTCCATGCCCAAGAGAATTCATTTAAGGCAGTGCTGGAAAAAATTGGTGGCCACACAAAATATTGACACTTTGGGCCCAATTTGGACATTTTCACTTAGGGGTGTACATTGGCACATTGTTTAAAATACACAGCTGACTTCGGCATAGTGCTAACTGCTAAGCCTGTGGGGGGGCTAAAACTTGTTCAGTCTTTTTTCAAATACCATAAGTAAACGTATGGCATATGTCTAGCACTCACCTAGGACTTCCAATCTTGGATGATCCCTAGGTCATGTTATTGTTTCATAAATCCTCTTCCACTCCTAGAACAATTCTCTTACACATGCTATCATAAATGGATGACACCATTATTCCTATATATTGAGAAACACATGTCACCATTAATGGATGACACTATTATTCCTATATATTGAAAGATTTCAAAAACTGAACTCTGTTAAGAATTCTGAAACTCAATCCTGTTTTTTTGTAAATCTGGTCATGGGATAATGTCAACTATTTGTTCCATATCCACTTAAGCCCCCGACCAATATGCAGCCTAAAGACCCAAGGTGTTTTTACAGTTCGGGACTGCGTCGCTTTAACAGACAATTGCGCGGTCGTGCGACGTGGCTCCCAAACAAAATTGGCGTCCTTTTTTCCCCACAAATAGAGCTTTCTTTTGGTGGTATTTGATCACATCTGCGGTTTTTAGTTTTTGCGCTATAAACAAAAATAGAGCGACAATTTTGAAAAAAAAGCAATATTTTTTACTTTTTGCTGTAATAAATATCCCCCAAAAACATATATAAAAACATTTTTTTTCCTCAGTTTAGGCCGATACGTATTCTTCTACCTATTTTTAGTAAAAAAAATCGCAATAAGCGTTTATCGATTGGTTTGCGCAAAATTTATAGTGTTTACAAAATAGGGGATAGTTTTATTGCATTTTTATTTTTTATTTTTTTTTTACTACTAATGGCGGCGATCAGCAATTTTTTTCGTGACTGCGACATTATGGCGGACACTTCGGACAATTTTGACACATTTTTGGGACCATTGTCATTTTCACAGCAAAAAATGCATTTAAATTGCATTCTTTATTGTGAAAATGACAGTTGCAGTTTGGGAGTTAACCACAGGGGGCGCTGTAGGAGTTAGGGTGCACCTAGTATGTGTTTACAACTGTTTGGGGGTGTGGCTGTAGGAATGACGTCATCGATCGTGTCTTCCCTATAAAGGGAATGACGCGATCGATGCGCCGCCATAGTGAAGGACGGGGAAGCCGTGTTTACACACGGCTCTCCTCGTTCTTCAGCTCCGGGGAGCGATCGCGACGGAGCGGCTATAAACAAATAGCCGCGCCGTGGTCCCGGATCGCTCCCCGAGCGGACCCGACCTCCGCATGTAGCGGGGGGGGTCCCGATCGGACCCCCCACCCGCTAATAGGCGAGGACGTACCTATACGCCCATGTGCCTGTACGTGCCATATTGTGGACGTATATGTACATGGGGTGGTCCTTAAGTGGATATAAGGCTTTTATTTGGCCCTCCCTTTTTGTTTTAATTGTTATAGGTACCACTCAATGACCAATATCTTTTTGTCATAACAATATTATCTGATATCATTCATATAAGACCTGCATCCTAGCCACAATCAAATTTTCATTTACTCCCCCCTATTTTTTGCCCTTTTTTTTCTATTCATTTTATAAATGAATTAAATGTTCTTTATTTCAGAGGAATGTATTTTTGTAAAATGACATGTATGTACAATTAATAACTGGGTAGCAAACTTGAAGGACTAATGAGTAATATCGGAATAATATTTTGACAGCTGTATTTGGTATGATTTGGAACCCAACTCCAGTCAAATGTTTTTGTTTTGGATAATGTTAATAAAGATTTAAAGGGGTTGTAAAGGTTTTTTTTTTTTTTTTTCTAAATATGTTCCTTTAAGCTAGTGCATTGTTGGTTCACTTACCTTTTCCTTCAATTTCCCTTCTAAAAGTTTTTTTTTCTTTGTTTTCTTTGTCTGAATTTCTCACTTCCTGTTCCTCCTCAGTAAGGTGTTCAGTAAGCTGTTCTAAATGACTTTCCACCGCTCAGATGATGGTGGAAAGCTTGCTGAGGAGAAACAGGAAGTGAGAAATTCAAACAAATAAAATAAACATTTAGAAGGGAAATCGAAGGAAAAGGTAAGTGAACCAACAATGCACTAGCTTAAAGGAACCAATTTAGGAAATAAAAGATGAACCTTTACAACCCCTTTAAGAAGTATTTTCCCGATATTTTATTTATTTATTTATTTTTTTATTGCTTCCATCTGGTGAGCTCTCAAATATTTTTCCCTTGGACAGGGAGTGAAGGAAAAAGGAACAAGATAATGAAAACAATTTATTTTTCATTTTTTTTTTTTCAACTTTAGTCGCGTGTGGATAGTTTTAAACTGTGTGCGCCATCTGGTTTGGTGACTGCATTTTAAGTAATAAATAAAAAAATATAAAAATTTTGCAATGGGGTCACATGCTATTAAAACAAGAAAAAGTTTTGTGTGAAATCATACTTTGATATAGTAACAATCTATTTATTGTACTCTCAGATACATTTTTAGAACATTCGTGCATTAGAAAATCATGACTTGCGAGTATCACAAAAATGAAAATTTTTGCGCTCTGTAGCATAATGGTGTATTCAAATCTCATCTCTTTGTTGTTGTCTGTAGAATTTCTATAGAAGCATGTTGTCACATGGCCAAAATGTTCATGGGGGGGGTCTGTTACTGATGTCACTGCAATAATAAGGCCTAGTGCAAGCAGTCCATCAGTAATTCAGTTATTGGCGTGAAGTGCCAATCAGAATTGGACATGATGATTTTGGGCTTGTGTCGACAAGTTTTGGACTTATGTAGTCTGGTAAATTTTACAGGTGTATTTTTCCTGCATTTACGGTCAGTTTTGGATGCTTCCTAGACCACTGCATTAGACCTGAGTACCTCCTTCTGAATAGCATTAGACCACCTTTATAAACTGCATCAACCTGATTTGATTAAGCTGATTTTGCTTTCTTATTGAGTTTTATGGGGGAGAAGCAGTTCTAATGTGAACAAATGCTAATTGACACACGCTTTTATGTCCGAATAATCCATCTCTGTCTAATATAGTTTGTGTTAAACTGTAATAACTAGCGTGTGTGTGTGTGTGTGTGTGTGTGTGTGTGTGTGTGTGTGTGTATGTGTGTATGTGTGTGTATGTATGTATGTATGTATGTATGTATGTGTGTGTGTGTATATGTATATATATATATATATATATATATATATATATATATATATATATATATATATATATATATATATATATATATATATATATATATATATATATATATATATATATATATATATATATGTGTATGTATTTGTGTATATATAATATATATATATATATATATATATATATATATATATATATATATATATATATATATATATATATATATATAAATTTATAGCGCCTGTGTACTTTCCGTCCAGGTGCTATTCTAAATTTAGAGGGGGATGAGAGAGTTGGTTAGCTCTCATCCAAGTGATTTGTTCAAATTGGGCATCTGTTCTGGCTGGGCTGTGCTGTCGGTTCATTCTGTGTTTCTGAGGTGCTTTTCCACCCCGGGTCAGCAGGTGGCGGCAGTGGAGTTCAGGCTGGATTGCCTCTTGCCAGCAGCTAATCGGGAGGAGTTTTCCCTCGTGGGGCATGCTGGGGGAGGGTACTTCTGGAGCGGACGTGATTAGGCGGGGTTCTTAGGAAAAAAGAGGGCCTATTTTAACGTGCATTATGTCGCAGCGTGATACTGCGAATGCACCTATTAGAGATGTGATACATCTCTAATAGGCGGGGTTCTTGTTCCGGGTGTGGCACCCACCTTCAGGGTGACCACACATCACGGGCCCCGGCGATATGGCCTACCAGGCCGGGGCACACGTGCTACGCGGTGTTCTTGGTTCCGGGACCATGTTGGCCCGGGGCAACTGAAGCTATGGCTGGGCCCCAGTGACATACTGGGTCCCCAAGTTCTGAGGAGAGATCCCAAGCGAGTTAGTTGTTTTCGGTGAGGAGTCAGCCTGAGGAGAGCCAAGAGAGGCAGGCAATCCAACAGGGCCTCGACAATTCATCGGGGATCGGGGTGACCGGACACTGGGAGGTTGGATGTCAGCAACCTGTCAGTCGGTGACCTAAAACAAGAAAGCTACCTGAGGTTGATTTGGGCATTAATATTACTGAGCAAGATTTACCTCCCTATGTACATTCCAGAGAAAGGGGCCTGTGGCAGAGGTTCCGCTCTGATTCTCATTTCCACCAAGTTTGTGGCAGAGGTTTGTCTCTTTTCAAAGTTCCGGGTGATACCCTGGCTGCCAGGTCAGTGTGAGAGGCCTGTCCAGGTACACTATACCCACTCTGGCTGGAGTGGTGACGAAATTAAAGTATCGTTGGAAGCGGGATTGTTTCCGTTGCTGTTAGGCCTGAATCTGCAATTTTCCTCCTCACTCATCTTTCATCTATCTACCTCAAGTTATTGTTTGGCGTGTTGGGCAGAAATAAAAGCACAAGAAAGACACCTGCTGTTTGGACATTCCTTCATTGCTACTCTCATCATCATCTACCTCTAGACGCTCACAGAGGTAACGCGCCATCCCTATTCTAATCAGCGGCTCCTTCGGGGGTGATATACATACATACATACATACATACATACATACATACATACATACATACATACATTCTCTAAATCTATTTCTTTGCAATTGGTTCACAATTGACCCATTTACAAAAAGTATGTAAAATTCATTGTATCACATTTGCTTAATTGCAAAACAAATTCAAATGGATCATCTTCTAAACCTTAGGTGTGCCCATACGTCATGGTAATAGCAATGTACTTGGAATGCTTTTTCAAGTTAGTCATATACGAGAATTATCATGTTTACGGAGACATCATTTGGATATAAATATGACCGAGACATATTTGCCAAAAAATGTAGGTGAAGCCACAACCACAAAATAGGTGACTGACTTTCAAATGTTCATTGTGAAGCTCATTGGTTTTGTTTTAACCACTTCAGCCATGGAAAGGATTTACTCCCTTAATGACCAGGCCATTTTTTGCCATAACGCCACTGCGTCGCTTTAACTGACAATTGCGTGGTCATGCGACATTGTACACAAGCAAAATGTATTTATCCTTCCCCTTTTTTTTCACAAAGCTTTCTTTTCTTTTCTAACTAACATTCATACATATACTAGGGCCAATTTAGACAGAAGCCAATTAACCTACCAGCATGTCTATATAAAAATATTGTTTGGTTTGCGCAAAATGTATAGCATCTACAAAATAGGGGATAGATGTATGGCATTTTTATACACGTTTATTTATTTTTTTGGGACCATTGACATTTATACAGCGATCAATGCTAAAAATAACAGCTTCCCTGCCAGTGTAATTTTATACAGTAATCGGTGGCCATAACACTAGGGGACGATCAAGGGGTTAAGTGTTCCCTAGGGAGTGTTTCTAACTGTGGGGGAAGTGAACTGACTGGGAGTAGAGAGAGAGTGCTGTTTCTGATCACTAGGAACAGCAGATTTCTCTTCTCCCCTGTCAGAATGGGGATCTGTTTGTTTACATTGACAGATCCCTGTTCTGGCTCCCTGAGAAGCAATCGTGGGTGGCTGGTGGACATCTCGGCCGCCGGCCACATGCATCGGCTGTGGGGTTGCACGCCTCCTAATGTTCTTAAAGCACCCAACATACACCTACGGCGATTTGCGCAGTCCTACCAACCTGCCGCTGTATAATGACGGCGGCTGGTCGGGAAGTGGGTTAAACAATAACAATTTGAAAATGTAACTTCTCTGTGACTGAGCCTCTGTCTGTATTTATTTTATGCACTTATTATATCTTTTGGGAACTTCGTGGTGGAACACTAGGCAGCAGGAATTCTAGATTCAGCCCTGGTTCACACTGGGTACGATTTGGAACGATTTGAGATGCGATTTGACATGTCAAATCGCATCTCAAATCGGCGGCAATTGTCGGCAATGGCACTGTCCTAATCAGTGCGACGCCGCATCTGCGATTTCAAAAAGTAGTTCCTGTACTTCTTTTTGCGATTTCGGGCCGCGATTTACATTAAATTGCGGCCGAAATCGCCGCGAAATCGCTGTAAAATCGCGCATTTTACCGCGATTTTGAATTCGCAGCAGTGTGAACCTAGGCTCATACAAATTTTATTTGAAAAACCTTTCTCTATACTCACAAGGCCCAGGCTTTGCACACACAAGTATTTGCATATTTGAAAAATCAGTAAAGACCTCATTTACCTCTGTAGCTGTAGCCATTCGTTCCCAACAGAGGCACTGAAATAATAGTTTTTCATGTTTTTCCTATTGAACCAGAATCTTGGCAGACAGCAGGTGTTTCTACTAACTGATATCCGGTTTTCAAGAATGAATTGCCTCCTATTACAAGCAGCTAGAGGGGTTAGTGATGGTTTGTTTTAAAGCTCTTTTAGGCCCCTTTCACATTGAAGCGGGAGCCGCGGTGGAGGTATAGCGCCGCTAAACCACCGGGATTGCCGCAGGAATTGGCCGCTAGCGGTACGGTATTAACCCCCGCTAGTGGCCGATAAAGAGTTAATACCGCCCGCAATGCGCCTCTGCAGAGGCGGTTTCTCATTGTTTTAAATGGGAAGGAGCGGCATACATGCCGCTCCTCTCACCGCTCCAAAGATGCTGCTGACAGGAGATTTTTTTTATCCCCCGCCAGCGCATCGCCTCAGTGTGAAAGCCCTCAGGCTTTCACATTGAGTAGGCAGTGAAGGAGTTTTTCAGGCGGTATAGCAGCGCTATTTTTAGCGCTGTATTGCCTAAAAAACTCCTCAGTGTGAAAGGGGTCTTGCCCCTTGTTTAATAATATGCAAACTCTTTAATAACCATAGACTGGTGTGATTTAAAGTTCACACTTTTAAAGGGTGTGTGTTTGCAAAAAAATGGCCATGTCACAGAGTGTATGTGGTACACACATGATGTTTTTAATGAAAGGTGTTCATAATACAGTTAAGATGAGAAATGTCAGCATTTTGAGCTATATAAAATTTGAAGTGCTCCATTTGTTTACCATTCTAAACATTTTATATATCAGTGTGATGGTACTGAGTACTGACTGTACCATTCTTTTTGTTATACTTTGTATATTCTTTCTTGTTAAACTGAAATCTAAAGCTGGCACACAGACTTTCTGCTGTTTGCTGCCGACTCTTAAGATCAAAGTAACCGGGTGGAAAAATTGTTGATAGAACAAAGAGTGCAGCCAACCAGATGCAGTCATTTCACAGGTATTTTGAGAGCCACAGGTGCTGGCTGTCAGTGTGTAATAGTCATCAGGAAAGATTTGCTATTCACACGGTTTAGTGCGGATGGAGGAACCTACTAAATTCCTATCTGTGTGTATAGCCAGCTTTTAGACCAACTAAAAAATAAATAAAAATATTTGATTAGTTTTGTATAGTGGAGACGAATCGGAACCCCTGCCTGTGTCCCGTTGCAGATTTTTACTCACTTCCTGTTTTGATGAAACTATTGGCAGGACAGGAAGTGAGGATGGATCTGAGTCCCAGATAATAAAAAGCTGGCAGAAGATATAATCCTTCTCCTCTCTATCTAAGGCTTTTACTAAAACACTTTAAAACTGAAGTTTAGGAAACATATTTTGGGGATACAGTACCATACATGTTATGTAAGTAAATGGTGTATATCCCATTGCCTACAGGGTGGCTGTTTTCTGCTCCAAAATCCTCCATGCTGTGTGCCCTTAACTGCTGCAGGATACTGCCTTAAGGATCTGTCTTCCGGTGCTACAAATCTTAGCAGCAGCTCTCAATCGAGAAAAGTGAGCCACTCGCCTACCCCTCCATCATTCCTAAATTGCATTGATTTTTGTGAATGGAGGAGATGAATGACAGTACATTCTCCACTCATTGGCACCATCATTGCACATAATTTAAAGAAAATTTGTGTGCACAGAATATGGTAAAAATAATAAAAACATTTCCTTTTAAAGGAGGAGTCCAGCCTGAGCTCGTTTTGGCTGGGCTTCTCCTTTGGGTCACAGGAGTGCAATTCGTTTTTAGCGCTCTCCGCTGACATCACAGGAATCGGGAATCAGTCCAGGCACCGCATCATCACGACAATGAAGTTTGGATCCGCTAGGTGCCTGGACTGATGGATGTCTGTCTCCTCAGCGAGCCGCTGAGCTCTCCAGTGAGCGAGGAGGAGCATAGAGAAGAGACGCTGATTGACAGGCAGCAGCTCTCCTCTCAGGAAGCTGAGAGAACTGAGCAATCGGCGATGTTTTATCACTCGTCTCTCAATGAAGAGGCATCGGGGGACAGATGCAGCATCAGACCGATGCTGCATTCACCTAGGTAAGTAAAAAAATAAACATACTTCTCTTTTAAAGTTTTCTAACTTACTGTGTCATTTCTAGTACATACAGCTAGTTCTTAGGTTTGCCTAGGGCAGCTGCTTGGACATTTCCAGCTCTAGAGCATACCTGTGGTAAACAAGTATGACATTTCTCAGTGCATACCATTGCAAATGACAGAACAAGTATGTAATTCCTGCTTATTTTTAGCTACTGCTTTAATTTGCGTATCCATCGTAATACATTCTTTTACCATTGTGACATTTGTGTTTATTTAGATTACAAGGATATAGGTAGTTCTCTATTGTTAGTAATATTATATTGGTACAGAGTGTACAGCTTTGTTGCAAAGTTTGAAGTGAATGATTTTGCAGATTGACAATTCTTGATTATAAAAATGTGTTTTCTTTAACCACTTCCCGCAAACCATGGTAGCTGTACAACGGCAGTTTAACGTAGAATACCGGGGTTATGGCAGCAGATAGCTGCCATAACCCCGGTATTTTATGAAATAGCGGGCGGTCCTCTTTGAGATAAAAGTGGTCTCCTAAGCGGATTTGCCGCGAGATCACTTATTTTTTAAAGGGACGGTGTAAAATTATGAAGTAAAATAAATACGATTTTAAATTTATTTATTTTTTATTTAAAGCACCCCGTCCTGCCGTGCTCTTGCGCAGATGCGAACGCATACGTTGGTAACGTCTGCATATGGAAACGGTGTACAAACCACACGTGAGGTATCGCTGTGATAGTTAGAGCGAGAGCAATAATTCTAGCCCTATACCACCTCTGTAACTCAAAACTAGTAATTTTTAAACGTCGCCTATGGAGATTTTTAAGGGTCAAAGTTTGTCGCCATTCCACAAGCGGACAAAAATTTTGAAACATGACATGTTGGGTATCCATTTACTCGGCGTAACATTATCTTTCACAACATAAAAGAAAATGGGCTAACTTCTACTGTTTTTATTTTATTTATTTTTTTATTCAAAAAAGTGTATTTTTTCCAAAAGTGCTTTTGTAAGCACAAATTCGGCGTGACATAAAGTATTGCAAAGACCGCCATTTTGTTCTCTAGGGTGTCTGAAGAAAAATCTACATAAAATGTTTGGGGGTTCTAATTTTTTTTTTCTAGAAAAAAATATGATTTTTAACTTGTAAACAACAAGTTTGAAAAATAGGCCTGGTCCTTAAGTGGTTAAAAGCTAGTCAGATAGAACTTTCTTTCTTTTTTAGCAGTAGAGATGAAGTGAAAGCAATGGGAGGAACCTAGCCTACAAATTTGAAATACGTTCAAATGTTATTTGTACTTTTGAGTGAAGTGATAATTGCTTGAAATGCTTCAAAGAACAAAGTTAAATGGCCCTAAATCACTGAACAATGTATAAACCATATATTTATATTCATTACTTTGACACATATCCGATTTGCTTTATTGTGGGCCCCAGTACACAATAGCTGCTAGGGTTAATGCCTATATAACTGCTCTAAAAAAAAAAAAAGGGGTTTAACATCAATTAAATTAATAGAAAAGTAGCTAGATTTTGGCATTAAGAAGGCGTAGGTTGATTTTTGAACAGAAATTATTTTGCTCCTAAATTATTAGTATTCTTCCATGTGTTGGTAGCTGACCATTTGTGTTTTTTTTTTCATTTGCAGAAGATATACACAATTCATTTTCATTTCTGGATGACTCTGGGACTGCAACACTGAAAGCTCGACCAGGTCCCCGTGCCAGGCCTGTACTTCAATTCTCAACCAGTGTAAGTATCCTACAAAAAAATATAAAAAATTCAAAAGGTATTCACTATTCTGCATTTCCTAAAGTTCACAAACATTTTTTTTTTAAGAACGGGTGTCGTCATTTATTATTCTTCTTTAATCATCCTTTATTTGATTTTAGACAACAAGGAAAACAGAGATTCACAGGTACAATCCAGAGAGAGAAGAAAAAAAAAAAAAAAGGAGAAAGAAACCAGACCCGAGGAATATTCCTCTGAATTAGCCCCCTCGAATTACGTATAACAGGGATATCAATTGAATTTCCCCAGAGAGAAATAAAAGAAAAAAAGGACACTTCAAAAACATTTCCCCATCATATCATTCTTCATTTATGACCAGAGGAAGGGAAAACAAAGTATAATTGAATATTTTTATCTTATCCCTGTTTCCTTCCCCTCCCTCAATCCTCTGAGTTCGGGGCTCTCACCCTAATAACACCTTTATTACCCCATTACGGTTTTGTCCCCTTCATAGCGGGAAACCAAAATCCCGCCATGGTTGGGACATTTCCCTTGTGTCTCCTTGTTTACTTTACTTAACCCCCCCAAAATCCCTAACCCAACCCCCATACCCAACCAAACAAAACAAAAAACATAAACAAAAAAAAAAATAAAAAATAAAAAATAAAAAAAAACGCAAACAAAACCCCCCTGCCTGTCTCCGCCCCCACGGACCTCCCAGCAGTCGTCCCGCCTTCAGTCCACATCCATCAAGGCTTTCCCCTCCTCCGAATATCTGAATCTATTCCATTCCGCCCACGTTTCAAAGTAAACCCTCCGCTTCTGCCTTGAGGTCCACACCAAGTCCTCCATTCTGTTCAGGTTTTCCACTCTGTTAAGCCACATCTTAATGGATGGGGCCCTTGTCTGTTTCCACAGCCCTGGAATACAAGCCCGGGCCGCATTCAGGAGATGACACACCACTGATTTCCTGTAGCGCCTCACTGATATCTCCACATCCTGGAGTATAAAAAAAGACCATTCAACTGGTAGTTGTTCCCTACTAAATCTTTGCGTTATTTCCCGGACCCTTCTCCAGTAACTTTGGATTTTGGGACAGGCCCAGAAAATATGCATTAGAGTTCCTCCTTCCTTCCCACATCTCCAGCATCTGTCTGTCGTATCTGGAAAGCATTTACTCAAGATCTCGGGGGTCCGATACCACTGGGACAAAATTTTGTAGTTCATCTCTTGTGTCTTTATACACATGGATGTTTCAAAAATATTCCCTATTATCTTGGTTTTTTGATCTTCTGTAAAGGGTCTTCCTAGTTCCCACTTGTTAAAGAAGGGCATCTGAGAATCAGCTGTTGGAGTATTAAGTAACTCACCAATTCTTGACAGGGAGTGCCGTAAAGTCCCCTGTCCACTGCAATACCTCTCAAACCTTGTCAGTCTTCGACAGTATCTAGCTGGTGGTTTTAAAGTGTCTAAGAAATGGTGCAGTTGTAAGGATCTCCAGAAGTCTATTTGGCAAGGCGAGTCTTTCCTTTCCATTTCCTGCCTAGAGATCCAAGTACCCTCCTTCAAAAAATGCGATGCTTGGAACCGCCCCTGTTCCATTAGTTTACTAAAGGGACCGTTCAACGACCCTGGTTCAAACTGCGGATTTCCCAAAATTGGGAAAAGGGGTGAGTCTTCCGTTGATAATATCCCCCTCACAAATAGCTTGTGTGCCACCCGCAAGGTGGGGCCTATCAACGGATGTCTTTTCATATCTATTGGAAGGGCCCGGTAACACCATGCTGCCCGCTGTAGGATACTGCCGCATTGGTCTTGCTCAAGCCCTGGCCAAAGCTTTTCTCCAGCGTGTCGGCTCCAGTCAATAAGTCGACTCAGTAATGTTGCTTGGTAATATCTAAAAACATCTGGGGCCGCAATTCCTCCGTCCCGTTTAGCCAATGATATTATCCGAGCCTTGATTCTTGGGCGTTTGTTTGCCCATATGAACCTATTAATAAGAGACTGTACTTGCCTGAAAAAGGATCCGGGAATTGCTATCGGGAGGGTCTGGAAGAGGTACAGAAATTTAGGTAGTATACTCATTTTAATGATGCGAGTTCTCCCAAGCCACGAATGAAACCCCCTGTGCCATCCATCCAGGAGGGCCCGTGTTTTGGATAACAAAGGCAAGAAATTAAGTTTATAAACTTGTGTTAGGTCCGCCGGGATGGAAGTTCCCAGGTATGTAAGGGCAGTGTCAGACCATTTAAATCTGAATTTTGATTTCAATATCCTTAATTCTCTCACCGGGATCGCCACTCCCATCGCCTCCGACTTATCATAGTTAATCTTGAAGTTTGACAACTTACCGTACAGACCTAGTTCTTGTTCTAAATTGGGAAGGGATTCCATCGGGCTGGTCAAACTAAACATCATATCATCAGCGTAAGCTGAAATTTTGTATTCTGTACCTCTCAAAGACACCCCCTTAATACCCGGATTCAGGCGAATCCTGCTCAGAAGAGGTTCCACTGTCATAGCAAACAAAAGCGGTGACAGGGGGCAACCCTGCCTTGTCCCGTTTGATAATTTAAAAGATGGTGACAGTATTCCATTCACTCTAACCTGTGCCATTGGTTGTGTATAGTTACTTACAGTGGCGGCCCGTCCATAGGGGGCGCTTGGGCGCCGCCCCCCCAAGCTGTAAAAAAAAAAAAAAAAAAAATTTTTTTTTTTTTTTTTTTGTAAATGTCACTTTAAGAGTGACCAGGCGCCGGACATGCGGTGGTCTATGGGAAGCTTCCCAGCCTGCAATCAGCTGATTGCAGGCTGGAAAGCTGATTTGCCCGTGTTTAGGGCGTGTGCAGGGCGCAAGCTGTGCGCCCGCACACACTCCCACTGTCCTTTCATTTGTCAAAATGCCCTAGTGGTGTAATGTGATTGGCCAGCGGGGACCGAAGTAGAGTCAGTGGGAAGTGCCATTTAAATCACTTCCGGTTTCTGGAGCGCTTGTGGGGGCATCAGAGGAGCGGCGCCATTGAAGGTAAGCAGTTACTTTCATACCTCCATTCCCCGCAGCTTAATCCATCCATGCCTGCCACCTCCAGCACCAGCCGAACCACCACCGTGCCCCGCAGCATCTCTCCACGCTAGTATTACCACTGACAGCCAGCCCCGTCACCACCAGCACCCCCCCCCCCCCCCCAGTTGAGGACGGGATTCCCGCTCCCCTCTCCAGGGTCCCGCTGAGCAGCACTACACACAGCTTCAAGTCGGTATGCTCTGATCGAACTGACTGGGAGGGGGGGGGGCTCCTGCTTCACCTTTCCCCCCAGCTCTTCACTCGTAATATGCTGGTGGCTGACCTCTCCTGCCAGGCACATGTCTGTCTTCACCAGCAGATTACGAGTGAAAAGCTGGGGGAAAGGTGAAGCAGGACCCCCCCCCTCCCTCCCCCCTCTTCACAGTCAGTGCTGCTCCGAGCATACAGACTTGAAGCTGTGTGCAGCTGGACTCGAGAGGAGAGCAGGAGGGGGGGGGGGGGGACTGCTGATCGTAGTAAATGTTTCTCCCATTCACCACTAAATCTCTCTCTCCCTCATCTGTCTGTCTTATCTATCTCTCATTCTTCCCCTTACACCCAATGTCTA